>NC_068428.1:31651684-31691684 GCF_023373465.1 Oncorhynchus keta
CTCCCTCCACCATACATCCTCCCCACACTCCCCTCCACCATACATCCTCCCCACCCTCCCCTCCACCATACAAACTCCCCACCCTCCCCTCCACCATACATCCTCCCCACCCTCCCCTCCACCATACATCCTCCCCACCCTCCCCTCCACCATACATCCTCCCCACCCTCCCCTCCACCATACATCCTCCCCACCCCCCCTCCACCATACATCCTCCCCACCCTCCCCTCCACCATACATCCTCCACCACCCTCCCCTCCACCATACATCCTCCACCACCCTCCCCTGCACCATACATCCTCCCCACCCTCCCCTCCACATCCTACATCCTCCCCTCCACCATACATCCTCCACCACCCTCCCCTCCACCATACATCCTCCCCACCCTCCCCCCCACCATACATCCTCCCCACCCTCCCCTCCACCATACATCCTCCACCACCCTCCCCTCCACCATACATCCTCCACCACCCTCCCCCCTCCACCATACATCCTCCACCACCCTCCCCTCCACCATACATCCTCCCCACCCTCCCCTCCACCATACATCCTCCCCACCCTCCCCTCCACCATACATCCTCCACCACCCTCCCCTCCACCATACATCCTCCACCACCCTCCCCTGCACCATACATCCTCCCCACCCTCCCCTCCACCATACATCCTCCCCACCCCACCCCCTCCACCATACATCCACCCCACCCTCCCTCCACAATACATCCTCCCCAACCTCCCCTCCACCATACATCCTCCCCACCCTCCCCTCCACCATACATCCTCCCCACCCTCCCCTCCACCATACATCCTCCCCACCCTCCCCTCCACCATACATCCTCCCCACCCTCCCCTCCACCATACATCCTCCCCACCCTCCCCTCCACCATACATCCTCCCCACCCTCCCCTCCACCATACATCCTCCCCACCCTCCCCTCCACCATACATCCTCCCCACCCTCCCCTCCACCATACATCCTCCCCACCCTCCCCTCCACCATACATCCTCCCCACCCTCCCCTCCACCATACATCCTCCCCACCCTCCCCTCCACCATACATCCTCCACCACCCTCCCCTCCACCATACATCCTCCCCACCCTCCCCTCCACCATACATCCTCCCCACCCTCCCCTGCACCATACATCCTCCCCACCCTCCCCTCCACCATACATCCTCCCCACCCTCCCTCCACCATACATCCCCCACACACTCCCCTCCACCACTCTCTCCTGCACCATACATCCTCCTCACCCTCCTCCAGCATACACCCTCCCCACCCACCCCTCCACCACCCTCTCCTGCACCATACATCCTCCCCACCCTTCCCTCCACCATACATCCTCCCCACCCTCCCCTCCACCATACATCCTCCACCACCCTCCCCTCCACCACCTTCTCCTGCACCACCCTCTCCTGCACCACCCTCTCCTGCACCACCCTCCCCTCCACCACCCTCCCCTCCACCATACATCCTCCCCACCCTCTCCGCCACCATACATCCTCCCCACCCTCTCCGCATCTCTCCTCCCCGTCACTCTTTCACTCTATCTCTCTTGCAAATCTCTTCCCTCTCTCTATCTCTCTCTCTGTCTCCTTCAGTCCCTATCTCACTCTCTCTGTCTACCTCCATCTTTCTCTCTGTCCCCCTCCCTCTCTCAGTAGTTTAATAAGAATGAAACCATTCTGAGAGAGATGGGATGTCAGAGGGTACAGGCTAGCCTGATACAGAGTTGATCATTCTGCTGTTACTGCTAATCTCCCTCTCCAGCCACTGCTTCTGCTCTTTGACCACTAAAAACAGCAACACTTTATCCTCTATCTATCCCTCCCTCCCTCCCCTCCAACCAGAACACTCACAACTTCAAAGGGACTATTTTTGAAAAGTTTGACGTTTTCTTTAATGTCCTGGAGAAGGAAAAACGACAGGCAGAGAGGATGAGAATAAAAGAGAGATCTTGTTTAGCATGTGAGATACTCTTCTTCTCCAAGACAGAATGTCAGTGACTGTGTTCTTACCTTTACATGAAGGATGTTTTATTCAAATAATCAAATAAATAACTGACGATGCAGGATGCGGGTCATTTTAAGCTGTGTCACTGTGAAGAGTTCATTTCCAAAGCTATATATCCAACCATTTTTCACATTTGTGTTTTTTCAGATTGCTTGTGTGTACCCTCATGTGCGTTTAAAATATTACTGTTCTCAGACGTTTAATTGATAGATTTGAGATGTGTAGTATTTTTGTTGTTGCTGCAAAACACAATATTGTTCAGCTGGAATGTGATGTCTGTATCATATTTGACTGTGAAATGTGGTTGTCTCCTCTAGCTATCTAAAGACGGAAACAGTAACTGTGAGTCACTCTGGATAAGAGAATCTGCTAAATGACTAACATGTCAAATGTAAATGTTTTACATACATATCTCATATTACTGTACTGATATCACAATTGTATCGTTTGTACAGTTCTTTATTTGAAAAAAAAGTAGTTATTTGTTGCATTTGACTGTGTAAACCTAGCAAGACTACTCATTTATCTGAGAGTGAGGCGGATACACAGCATTTTGCAAAACAACATCATTATTTGTCCCTCTGAAAGGACACCATCAAGTGATAGATTTTAAGCAAATACATGCCTGTCATTGAATAACCCCACGATGCCATGATTAGATAGTGAATAACCCCATGATTAGATAGTGAATAACCCCATGATTAGATAGTGAATAACCATGCCATGATTAGATAGTGAATAACCCCATGATTAGATAGTGAATAACCCCATGATTAGATAGTGAATAACCCCATGATTAGATAGTGAATAACCCCATGATTAGATAGTGAATAACCCCACGATGCCATGATTAGATATTGAATAACCCCATGATTAGATAGTGAATAACCCCATGATTAGATAGTGAATAACCCCATGATTAGATAGTGAATAACCCCATGATTAGATAGTGAATAACCCCATGATTAGATAGTGAATAACCCCATGATTAGATAGTGAATAACCCCATGATTAGATAGTGAATAACCCCATGATTAGATAGTGAATAACCCCATGATTAGATAGTGAATAACCCCATGATTAGATAGTGAATAACCCCATGATTAGATAGTGAATAACCCCATGATTAGATAGTGAATAAACCCCATGATTAGATAGTGAATAACCCCCCATGATTAGATAGTGAATAACCCCATGCCATTTAGATAGTGAATAACCCCATGATTAGATAGTGAATAACCCCCCATGATTAGATAGTGAATAACCCCATGCCAAGGTGCCATTAGATAGTGAATAACCCCCCATGATTAGATAGTGAATAACCCCATGCCATGATTAGATAGTGAATAACCCCATTCCATGATTAGATAGTGAATAACCCCATGCCATGATTAGATAGTGAACAACCCCATGCCATGTTTAGATAGTGAATAACCCCATGCCATGATTAGATAGTAAATAACCCCATGCCATGATTAGATAGTGAATAACCCCATGATTAGATAGTGAATAACCCCATGTTTAGATAGTGAATAACCCCATGCCATGATTAGATAGTGAATAACCCCATGATTAGATAGTGAATAACCCCATGATTAGATAGTGAATAACCCCATGCCATGATTAGATAGTAAATAACCCCATGCCATGACTAGATAGTGTATAACCCCATGCCATGATTAGATAGTGAATAGCCCCATGTTTAGATAGTGAATAACCCCATGTTTAGATAGTGAATAACCCCATGTTTAGATAGTGAATGACCCCATGCCATAATTAGATAGTGAATAACCCCATGCCATGATTAGATAGTGAATAACCCCATGCCATAATTAGATAGTGAATAACCCCATGATTAGATAGTGAATGACCCCATGCCATAATTAGATAGTGAATAACCCCATGTCATAATTAGGAATAACCCCATGCCATGATTAGATAGTGAATAACCCCATGCCATGATTAGATAGTGAATAACCCCATGCCATGATTAGATAGTGAATAACCCCATGCCATAATTAGATAGTGAATAACCCCATGCCATGATTAGATAGTGAATAACCCCATGCCATGATTAGATAGTGAATAACCCCATGCCATGATTAGATAGTGAATAACCCCATGCCATGATTAGATAGTGAATAACCCCATGCCATGTTTAGATAGTGAATAACCCCCCATGGTTAGATAGTGCCATGATTAGATAGTGAATAACCCCATGCCATGATTAGATAGTGAATAACCCCCATGTTTAGATAGTGAATAACCCCATGCCATGATTAGATAGTGAATAACCCCATGATTAAATAGTGAATAACCCCATGATTAGATAGTGAATAACCTCATGCCATGATTAGATAGTGAATAACCCCATAGTGAATAACCCCATGATTAGATAGTGAATAATTCCATGATTTAGTGAATAACCCCATATGATTAGATATGAATAACCCCATGCCATGGTTAGATAGTGAATAACCCCATGATTAGATAGTGAATAACCCCATGATTAGATAGTGAATAACCCCATGCCATGGTTAGATAGTGAATAACCCCATGCCATGATTAGATAGTGAATAACCCCATGCCATGATTAGATAGTGAATAACCCCATGCCATGATTAGATAGTGAATAACCCCATGCCATGATTAGATAGTGAATAACCCCATGATTAGATAGTGAATAACCCCATGCCATGATTAGATAGTGAATAACCCCATGCCATAATTAGATAGTGAATAACCCCATGATTAGATAGTGAATAACCCCATGCCATAATTAGATAGTGAATAACCCCATGCCATGATTAGATAGTGAATAACCCCATGCCATGATTAGATAGTGAATAACCCCATGATTAGATAGTGAATAACCCCATGATTAGATAGTGAATAACCCCATGCCATGATTAGATAGTGAATAACCCCATGCCATGATTAGATAGTGAATAACCCCATGCCATGATTAGATAGTGAATAACCCCATGCCATGTTTAGATAGTGAATAACCCCATGCCATGATTAGATAGTGAATAACCCCATGCCATTATTAGATAGTGAATAACCCCATGTTTAGATAGTGAATAACCCCATGCCATGATTAGATAGTGAATAACCCCATGATTAAATAGTGAATAACCCCATGATTAGATAGTGAATAACCTCATGCCATGGTTAGATAGTGAATAACCCCATGATTAGATAGTGAATAACCCCATGCCATGATTAGATAGTGAATAACCCCATTCCATGATTAGATAGTGAATAACCCCATGCCATGATTAGATAGTGAACAACCCCATGCCATGTTTAGATAGTGAATAACCCCATGCCATGATTAGATAGTAAATAACCCCATGCCATGATTAGATAGTGAATAACCCCATGTTTAGATAGTGAATAACCCCATGCCATGATTAGATAGTGAATAACCCCATGATTAAATAGTGAATAACCCCATGATTAGATAGTGAATAACCTCATGCCATGATTAGATAGTGAATAACCCCATGATTAGATAGAGAATAACCCCATGCCATGATTAGATAGTGAATAACCCCATGATTAGATAGTGAATAACCCCATGATTAGATAGTGAATAACCCCATGCCATGGTTAGATAGTGAATAACCCCATGCCATGATTAGATAGTGAATAACCCCATGCCATGATTAGATAGTGAATAACCCCATGCCATGATTAGATAGTGAATAACCCCATGCCATTATTAGATAGTGAATAACCCCATGTTTAGATAGTGAATAACCCCATGCCATAATTAGATAGTGAATAACCCCATGATTAGATAGTGAATGACCCCATGCCATAATTAGATAGTGAATAACCCCATGCCATGATTAGATAGTGAATAACCCCATGCCATTATTAGATAGTGAATAACCCCATGTTAATATAGTGAATAACCCCATGCCATGATTAGATAGTGAATAACCCCATGCCATGATTAGATAGTGAATAACCCCATGCCATGATTAGATAGTGAACAACCCCATGCCATGTTTAGATAGTGAATAACCCCATGCCATGATTAGATAGTGAATAACCCCATGCCATTATTAGATAGTGAATAACCCCATGTTTAGATAGTGAATAACCCCATGCCATGATTAGATAGTGAATAACCCCATGATTAAATAGTGAATAACCCCATGATTAGATAGTGAATAACCTCATGCCATGGTTAGATAGTGAATAACCCCATGATTAGATAGTGAATAACCCCATGCCATGATTAGATAGTGAATAACCCCATTCCATGATTAGATAGTGAATAACCCCATGCCATGATTAGATAGTGAACAACC
The DNA here is from genome assembly GCF_023373465.1 of Oncorhynchus keta. Classification (NCBI taxonomy): domain Eukaryota; kingdom Metazoa; phylum Chordata; class Actinopteri; order Salmoniformes; family Salmonidae; genus Oncorhynchus; species Oncorhynchus keta. Next base: position 31,658,018 of record NC_068428.1, read on the forward strand.
CCATGCCATGTTTAGATAGTGAATAACCCCATGCCATGATTAGATAGTGAATAACCCCATGCCATTATTAGATAGTGAATAACCCCATGTTTAGATAGTGAATAACCCCATGCCATGATTAGATAGTGAATAACCCCATGATTAAATAGTGAATAACCCCATGATTAGATAGTGAATAACCTCATGCCATGGTTAGATAGTGAATAACCCCATGATTAGATAGTGAATAACCCCATGCCATGATCAGATAGTGAATAACCCCATTCCATGATTAGATAGTGAATAACCCCATGATGCCATGATTAGATAGTGAATAACCCTGTGATTAGATAGTGAATAACCCCATGATTAGATAGTGAATAACCCCATGATTAGATAGTGAACAACCCCATGATGCCATGATTAGATAGTGAATAACCCCATGATTAGATAGTGAATAACCTCATGCCATGGTTAGATAGTGAATAACCCCATGATTAGATAGTGAATAACCCCATGCCATGATCAGATAGTGAATAACCCCATTCCATGATTAGATAGTGAATAACCCCATGATGCCATGATTAGATAGTGAATAACCCTGTGATTAGATAGTGAATAACCCCATGATTAGATAGTGAATAACCCCATGATTAGATAGTGAACAACCCCATGATGCCATGATTAGATAGTGAATAACCCCATGATTAGATAGTGAATAACCCCATGTTTAGATAGTGAATAACCCCATGCCATGATTAGATAGTAAATAACCCCATGCCATGATTAGATAGTGAATAACCCCATGCCATAATTAGATAGTGAATAACCCCATGTTAATATAGTGAATAACCCCATGCCATGATTAGATAGTGAATAACCCCATGCCATGATTAGATAGTGAACAACCCCATACCATGATTAGATAGTGAATAACCTCATGCCATGATTAGATAGTGAACAACCCCATGATTAGATAGTGAATAACCTCATGCCATGATTAGATAGTGAATAACCCCATACCATTATTAGATAGTGAAAAAACATACCAATCTTTTCATAATTTCTTTAAACAATACCTGTGTTTTGGAATAAACTCTTCATATCTACTATGTTCTGTATTACAAATATACAACATTTCATGGTACTGGTAGTATGGAACTGCAAAATAGCTTGCTATCTATAAATACATGCTGTTACTATCAGCTGGTTTCATGAATGGAATGGCCTGCAAGAATCTTCTTTCCCCCTCTCTCGTTCTCTCCTCCACCCTCTCTCCTCCACCCTCTCTCTCGCTCTCTCCCCCTCTCTCGCTCTCTCCCTCTCGCTCTCTCCATCCCCCTCTCTCTCCTCATCTCTCTTTCCCCATCTATTTCTTTCTCTCCTTCTCTTCTCTTCTCTAACTGGATTTTTCATTCAGTGTTATCATTATCATTAATTTAGGAGACAGGAAGGCTTCAGAGCCATAGAAGATACATGTATAAGACTGCCAAACAGAGGTAGAGAGGAGAGGGGAACATTCCCACGCTGCCTGGAGAAGTCTACACTGCTCATTAGGAAATATCAACTACTAATTTCCCGGGGTTCATTTCCTTTGATTGATCCGAAATTAAAGCCTGTGTTTATCATCCATGTGTTTATGATTATATTGATACATCCCTCATACATGACTGTGAATTTCCTTGTCTTAAATACATGTACTGTAAGACAAGGGTTAGGTGTTGCTGGCATAGGCTGAAGACATAGGTTGGAAGAAGCAATCGTGGTTTCTAGTGAAAGCTAAGCACACCAAAAGATAGGCTGTAAGAGGTCAGGCTTGCAATTTCCCCCGAACAAGCCAGCAAGAATTGGCTTGTACTTTCCAATCAAATCTAATCTAATTGTATTGGTCATGTACACAGTTTACAGCAGGTATAAAAGGTGCAGTGAAATGCTTGTGTGCTTAGCAACCTCAACATAACAGTACAATAATCAATATAATTATTGGAGTCAAATCAAGGAATAGTACAACTAGTATGCATAGTAAGAGCCTGGTATGTACACAATAGAATAATAGATCATGAATGTGCTGTCAAGTGGGACTGTGTTTACAAATGTAAAGTGGGTAGTGTCTTCTGGTTGTGCAGTTGAATAAATAGTATATACTTGTGCGTGGATGCATGCATGTGTGTGTGTGCGTGCGTGCGTGCGTGCGTGCGTGCGTGCGTGCGTGCGTCTGTGTGTGCTTCATTACCTCTGCTAATTCTACTGTCAGCACTGGTCCCACTAGAACTAGCTCTATCATTGCTTTCTCCTGAAAAAAGTATTCCGCATGAGTAGGGGAGACCGGGGTTTGTTGTCACACCTTTTACTCTTATGTTTATTTCTCAGGACCTGTATATCTTACAAGACTCTTTTCAATATTAGGAGTAAGGTTAAAATGGAGACCTTTTATATTATCATATCATATTCCAATATGGAGTAATAAGCCATCAAACACACTCTGTCCACCAGTCCCACCAGCCCCATCGCAGGGTTGGATGTCACACAGTATGGGGTTGGATGTCACACAGAATGGGGTTGGATGTCACACAGTATGGGGTTGGATGTCACACAGTATGGGGTTGGATGTCACACAGTATGGGGTTGGATGTCACACAGTATGGGGTTGGATGTCACACAGAATGGGGTTGGATGTCACACAGTATGGGGTTGGATGTCACACAGTATGGGGTTGGATATCACACAGTATGGGGTTGGATGTCACACAGAATGGGGTTGGATATCACACAGTATGGGGTTGGATGTCACACAGTATGGGGTTGGATGTCACACAGTATGGGGTTGGATGTCACACAGTATGGGGTTGGATGTCACACAGAATGGGGTTGGATATCACACAGTATGGGGTTGGATGTCACACAGTATGGGGTTGGATGTCACACAGTATGGGGTTGGATGTCACACAGAATGGGGTTGGATATCACGCAGTATGGGGTTGGATGTCACGCAGTATGGGGTTGGATGTCACACAGTATGGGGTTGGATGTCACACAGTATGGGGTTGGATGTCACACAGTATGGGGTTGGATGTCACACAGTATGGGGTTGGATGTCACACAGAATGGGGTTGGATGTCACACAGTATGGGGTTGGATGTCACACAGTATGGGGTTGGATGTCACACAGTATGGGGTTGGATGTCACACAGTATGGGGTTGGATGTCACACAGTATGGGGTTGGATGTCACACAGAATGGGGTTGGATGTCACACAGTATGGGGTTGGATGTCACACAGTATGGGGTTGGATGTCACACAGTATGGGGTTGGATGTCACACAGTATGGGGTTGGATGTCACACAGTATGGGGTTGGATGTCACACAGTATGGGGTTGGATGTCACACAGTATGGGGTTGGATGTCACACAGTATGGGGTTGGATGTCACACAGAATGGGGTTGGAGGTCACAATGTAACTTATTTTGTAACAGGAAATGAAGCAACATGGCATACAGAGCCTTTCTTTGATCAAATTATATTTACTAAAAAAAATTCAGCATTTTGTGTCTTGAGAACGACATATTGAGTAAATGTGTTTGTGTATGAATGTGTGGGTGTGTGACAGAAAAAAATGGTATAAGAGAGAAGCAATGAAGGGATCTCTTCCTTGCACATACTGTAAGAGCTTGGGATTTATTGTAAACTGGCAGTGGCAATGTTGATAGTGACAACCAACCCCACATTCCATGTGACAACCAACCCCACATTCCATGTGACAACCAACCCCACATTCCATGTGACAACCAACCCCACATTCCATGTGACAACCAACCCCACATTCCATGTGACAACCAACCCCACATTCCATGTGACAACCAACCCCACATTCCATGTGACAACCAACCCCACATTCCATGTGACAACCAACCCCACATTCCATGTGACAACCAACCCCACATTCCATGTGACAACCAACCCCACATTCCATGTGACAACCAACCCCACATTCCATGTGACAACCAACCCCACATTCCATGTGACAACCAACCCCACATTCCATGTGACAACCAACCCCACATTCCATGTGACAACCAACCCCACATTCCATGTGACAACCATCCCCAACAACATAATTGTTCATGGATACTCCCATAATTCAAACATTTATAAAGAAAATTCCATGTTTTTTTTTACCTTCACCTATGAAAAAAAATAATTCCCATCCGCCCATCCGTGAAATGAGGAATAGGCACTTCCTGTCAGAGGGTACACCGTGGGTAGTTATGAAAGAGAGAAAATCGTCCATGATTTCAAGACTTGGTGCTATTGAATACAGATCGCCCCGTGATCAATTTGATCGATTATTAACGTTTACAAATACCTAAAGTTGACTTACAAAAGTAGTTTGAAGTGTTTTGGCAAAGTTTATAGGCAACTTTTTTAATAAAAAAAAATGACGTTGCATTTTGGAAAGCTGTTTTTTTCTGGATCAGACAGGCTTCATAAATGGAAATTTTGGGTATACATGGACGGAATTAATCTAAAAAAAGACCCAATTGTGATGTTTGTGGGACATATTGGAGTGCCAACAAAGAAGCTTGTCAAAGGTAATGCATGTTTTATATTTTATTTCTGCGTTTTGTGTAGCGCCGGCTAATTCTTTTGTTTACGTCTCGTTCAGGTATTTCGGGGGGGTGCATACTATCAGATAATAGCTTCTCATGCTTTCGCCGAAAAGCATTTTTAAAATCTGACAAGTTGGCTCGATTCACAACGAGTGTAGCTTTAATTGAGTACCCTGCATGTGTGATTTCATGAAAGTTTGAGTTTTAACGAGTACTATATGATTTGGCGCTACGCATTTCCCTGGGCTAGTGGCTAGCGTCTCAGTGGCCTTAAGAGGATCCACCCCTTTTTTTCAATTTTTGCCTACAATGACATATCAAATCTAACTGCCTGTAACTCAGGCCCTGAAGCAAGGATATGCATATTCTCGGTACCATTTGAAAGGAAACACTTTGGAGTTTGTGGAAATGTGAAAGGAATGTAGGAGAATATAACACAATAGATCTGGTAAAAGTTAATACAAAGACAAAACCAACCGTTCTATTGTATTTTTTTGTACCATCATCTTTGAAATGCAAGAGAAAGGCCATCATATATTATTCCAGCCCAGCTGCAATTTAGATTTTGACCACTAGATGATAGCAGTGTATGTGCAACGTTTTAGACTGATCCAATGAACCATTGCATTTATGTTCAAAATGTTGTGTCATGACTGCCCAAATGTGCTAAATTGCTGTATTCATAACTTTTCATGTTCAAAACTGTGCACTCTCCTCAAACAATAGTTTGTTTTTCTTTCACTGTAATAGCTACTGTAAATTGGACAGTGCAGCTAGATTAACAAGAATTTAAGCTTTCTGCCAATATCAGATATGTCTATGTACTGAGAAATGTTTGTGTAACTTACAACCTCATGCTAATCACATTAGCCTACGTTAGCTCAACGTCCCACAGGGGACCCACCAATCATGAAGAAGTTTTAAATGAATTCACACATTTTAACTTTAAAATGATTACACAACTCCATTTAGATTGGGAGTAATTAGCACTGTGACAACCAACCCATGGGACAACCAACCCGTCCTCCCCTAACTTACAGAAGTTAGAATAGTGATTCAAACCTTTACTTTGTTTTCTTACTGTTTTGTTTGGGATTCACAGTAACTGAAATGCAGTGTGCATTGTTAGGTTAAAATGTGGCTGAGTCAGGAAAATAATGACTGTAAAATGTCAAGAGATAAAAAAGAAATGCGTCATTGCTGTAAGAGAAAGTAACCCATTAGTATAACGCTATAGACTATTCACAATTCTGTTTCAGAGCATCCAATATGGTTATGTTGTTGTGCGGGTGCTGTTTGTTTCAATAGGACTAAATCACACGTTATAGTAGTAGATCCTCAATAATATCGTCATACCGAGCATGTGTAGGCCTATCTATTCTATTATGCTACCTATTTCTCATCATAAAGCGACAAAAATAATTCTACATAAATATATGTTTTAGGGAAGAAACTGTTTAGAATCGATGGCTGAAATGTGATACCATGACACGACACATGTAAACACATTCACAGGTTGTTGTTTGCCCCAAAAAATACATGGCGATTTCCGTTGAGCAGTTACCGGTGCGCATGCAGCTGCCCACTACCAAGCTTACAGAAGTGCCTCTCTTTTTGACAGATAGGCCTATCTATTAAAAGCTGCTGACGTCAAAAGCGACTGCCATCTTTGACTAGGGCAGAGCTGCTGCGTTCCATTGAAGAACTGAGGAGGTATCAACCACGCGCAGTGCCTTTGCAGCAATCCAGTCCACACAGAACGGGAGTGATATCTGTTAGTTGTTGAAATACGCAGACATTTCCTCCTGCTGACTGCAAGCCACCGACCACGGTACAGGTAAGAGAACACTTTAGATTTATATTTTCTATTATAACGCAAATGTTTTATTTTCGGGGGTTTTCACCAAAATATTTTCAGTACAAAATGAAGTACTCGGTTTTGAATTGTGAAGCCGTTTTCGATTGAGAGCATCGGAGGATATGTTTTGATAAACCCTGCATGACGATCCACTTGATTAATAAAGGTTTATTCGTTGCCTTTTTGTATAATTCGCATGCCTGATTTTGAAATATATCAATGATAGGCTATGTGTATTGTTATTAGAGAAAGCCATGCCGCGTTTGCCTCTTTCTAATTACATGTACCTTGTGCTGTGCGTGTAAATCTCCACGAGCAGTCGATTTTCTGAAATTGAAGGATGCTGAATGTGCTAATGCGTAAGGTGTGGGCGTTTTCTGCGTTTCAGCACCTTGGACAATGACAGCTGGGGCTCGGCTGCGCTGTTGTCTCTCTTGCTCTCAAACTCGCTCAGAAAATATGCAGACGAACACGCACAATACATTAAACAAAGACACGGCTTTATTAGATATTCAACCCGTATTAGATATGACTTGTTGTGTTTTGCACCAGCATGCTTTGAAACGTGTGTATATTTAGAAGCTTTTGGGGATTTTGCGCAGAGCTGGTTTATCACTCCCGCGAGTGATGCTTAAGAGGATGGTATTTTACGACCGCTTCTCAAATGTGGGTAGGCAACAGCCCACTGCTGATGCCGCAGGGGAATCGTGAATGATAGTAAGTCTATCAAATCAAAAGTAGGGGTGATTTAGTGCAGATTTGGAGCCTTAATATGCGTTAAAAATGCAGTTGGGGAGAAACATCCCAAAGGGGTGAAAGAAGGGGTCCTCAATTGATTTAGGGAATGTCATTATAGTAAACTGCGCCAGAGTGTGTCGATGGGAGGAGGAGGGGGGGTAAACAGGGGAGACACGACCGACATTCTTCATGAATATGCCACTATATATGTACGCCCGTCCGTGCTCGCTGGCTGTAGCCTACTCAGTTTGTTGCGTCAAAATGGCCACATCCCTGCCATGCCATTTAGGTGACGAAGCATCGGTAATTACGTCTGTGTCTTCCCGGTGCTAGAGGATGGGCGGGGGCTCGAGGCGAGAAGAGCGGGGGAGGACGGTGAAACCCGCACTATGACATCCTATAGCCCCCAGCCATCCACGCCATCCTATACGTATATGCACTGCACCTCGAATACATCAAACCACAGATGAGATCCTTAGATCATCGACTTGTCAAGCACGAAGCATGTGGTGAAATTGACACCAAATCTGTTATGATGTATGTACATTTCAATGGTCTTCTCTCCATCATGGCTCAGTGGAACGTTGGTTGATTGCTGACCAGACCTTTAAGGTTTGCGGCAAATTAGTTATGTAGGTCACGTGCTCCTCTACGTGCTCTTCTTCGCAGGTCGCACCTGGAAATACTGTTTTTAGATTTCAGCACCACGTGATGTTGGACCACCGTCGCATCTCCCCATTGCTCTACCTGAGAGTTTTCAATCTCTTGTGCCATAACATCAGAGAGAGAGACAGGGACATAAAGAAAGAGACAGAGAGAGAGAGAGGAAAGAGAGAGAGATAATATCAAAATGGAGAAGCTAGTAACAGGCCGTTAGATATGAAAGGAATCCAGCATTGAATGGAGTGTTGAGAGGGCCCATGTTGAGCTGACAAATAAAATAAAATGAAACGCATGCTTTCGGTTGACATGGCTGCTATAGCCTACCATATCGCATCATGCGGCTTCCATCGGTTTGACTGCAGAGCGTGGGCGGCACTATAGGGCTTTTTCCACGAGTAAATGGTGACTCATGTACCATCACCCAGCGGTAGCGGTTGATTGTTTTTCGGAACAGTCTATTGTTCGTTTATAAAGCTGCTCTCTCTCTCTCTCGCTCTCTCTCTCTATGTGTGTGTGTCTGGTATACCGAGCTGAAATCTATAGATTTGCTGAACTGTGCATTGTGCGTATTGGTGCATGCGGCTATCCCTATTTTTTCTGAGCATATACTCTCCAGATATCAGTAAATGACTGCCGACAATTACCAAATGTCCCCCTAAAAAAGCTATAATGAAATGGACATTTGGCCAAGAAGTCCGTTGGGAGTGAATCGATTTCAGAACATTTAATTTATATCACAATCTATATGATTGCAGCCTTGGATTAATAATTTCACCTTTTTTTGCCAAACATACCAACGAATAAATTCCTCACTGTTACTGATTGATAATGATGCTTGTCAACTAAAAGAACGATGGCATTCTACTGTAATTCGACATGCATTTGTGATGTACTGTATGCCTTGAGGAAGCTGAAGAATCGTGCATTTTGCTCGATGTCAGGGGGACTGTGTGTGATGGTATCTCTATAATGAGGTCTGTATTGATGTTGAGTAATGTGACGTTCTGACCAACGTAGACTAGTGGACGCTATTCTAGGTTCATGGCCCTGGAAAAGGACTGTAGATTAGGTTTTCAGTCAGGAAGTACTGTATTTTGCATCCCAAAGGGCACCCTATTCCATATTTAGTGCACTGCTTTTGGCCTGGGCCCATAGGGCTCGCGTCAAAAGTAGTGCACTTTGTAGGGAATATGGTTCCGTTTGCAAAATATGTGTGGGGATTGACTGTATTGATATCATAATCTGGCCATTTTTGTGTAGGCTATTATCAATTCAGAAACCTATAAGATCTAACACATACGGGGAAACATTAAAGTATGTTGCATGATAAGATTCAATCCAACACTATGTTTAAGCTTTTCAGAGTATGTATATGATAATATTCAATCCAACACTATGTTTAAGCTTTTCAGAGTATGTATATGATAATATTCAATCCAACACTATGTTTAAGCTTTTCAGAGTATGTATATGATAATATTCAATCCAACACTATGTTTAAGCTTTTCAGAGTATGTATATGATAATATTCAATCCAACACTATGTTTAAGCTTTTCAGAGTATGTATATGATAATATTCAATCCAACACTATGTTTAAGCTTTTCAGAGTATGTATATGATAATATTCAATCCAACACTATGTTTAAGCTTTTCAGAGTATGTATAGGCTTCTATCAGGTACAGCGTATTCTGTTTCACTACATAACAAAGGCCTACTCCAGTAGCATCAGTTTCACCAAGAGAGTTAACCTTGCCTTTGACCTGATGACAGTAGTGGAACAGGAGGAGGAGGGGAGAGGATTTGGCATCTACTCTTTACCACAATGGAGTTAGTCTCATTTTCCCTGAGACAATCAGGTAGTAAACAATAAGACAAAATGGCTGCTGCTGTAGAGCAGAGGAAGCTATGGCGATGTCCGAAGATTGAGGACTTTGGCGCGTTCCCTCCGTCACTGCCTATGACACATGGCTGGGACGCATCGATGGGAGAATCTCTCGATAGCAAGTCTGCATCAGCCCTGGGACAAAGGAGTTGTACAATTTTGGTAGAAGATGTTGTAGAATTCTTCTATACCCAAAGCCCCCTCGTCTTTATAGTGAAGATGAAACAGAGAAGCTATGATGTCACCTTGCACTGCAGTCTTTGAGATAGTTCTATAATGTTATGTTGGCTCCAACTAATGATTCCATTTGGCTGACAGTCATATAGTTATATTTCCTGCAAATGTCAGTCATCAACATGGTTGTTGGTTTTCAATGTACTTTACTGAGCTGCATTGCACTATTCAGCTATTTAATCAATCAAATTGTGTTTATATAGCCAGAAACCTAACCCATGGACCCCCACAGAGCATGTCGCTAACAATTATTCACTGGTAATAATAGTGAGAGATGCTGGAGTGTCACTCTGCGGGCTGTTACCATCTGAGCTCTTCTTCTCTGGTGCTACTGGGGTTTTTCCCATGATCCTCTCTTCCCACCACCCACCAATCAGAAGAGGGGCTGATGTTCCTCAGAATTATGGAAAAGAGAAGATAATGGCGAATGAAAGGATTAGTGAGAGAAAGAGAGAGAGGGAGAGAGAGAAATAGAGAGATTGTACCTTTAATCTTCTATACTGCAATGACAATGCATCAAAACATTTAATCCACTGCAGGTACAGTAGTACATCTACTAAATGTTTACTTTCGAGTAGAGATGCCCAAATATGATTAGGGTGAGTTATCTTTGGTAAATATTGTTTGTCTTCTTGTTGTTGGACCTTCTCCAAATCATACAGCACATATAACATCAAAGCTTTTGTAAAGAATATTTGTTGGTTTTCATAGACCTCATCAACTATCTCTGTTTTTAGAACATTACATTGGTCAGTGATGACAAGACATATGGTGTGAGCAGGCCTGCCAGTAACAGGGTATGACGCAGACTGCAACAGTAGTAAGTCTAGTGCTGCAAGTTGCTGTGACCACAGAGAGCATCTTCCCAGTCAGTTGTATGGTGGAAGGATTCCTCTGTGTTGAGTTACGAGGCATATGATTGGTTGAAACCTCGCTGGTCTGGACTGAAGCACGGACATCGCCATCGTATCCCTTCTTCAGTGAGCCACGTTATTAACCAAGTCATCTGGTCTCGTCAACATGAATGTGCTTGGGCTGTTCACCATTACATGTCCTATAGGGAGCTCAGGTGCCTGACAATAGGCTAGATACACATTAGTATTGTGTTGACTCTGGGCTGCATTCAACACCATTACTGTATCTTATTCAGAAGCCAATGAAGCGAGTCTCTGTGGTGATATTGTTGCTCTACCTTTGTCAATCTGAGGCTGGGTCATTTATGATGCTGCAGTGAAGGCAGTGGGGGTTCTGGTAGATTATGCCCGGGTTTTTCTGGCTTGTAAACAACTCAGTTGTTGTTAGACTGTCTGCCCTAAGATTGGAAGGTTGGGGGTTCAAGTCATATAAAAGACAGTAAAAAATAAACAATTATGGGACCCTATGTGTTTCTGCTTGGCACTCAGCGTTAAGGAGATAGATTGGGGGTAAGGCCCTGTGATAGACTAGTATCCTGTCCAGGGGTTGCTTGTACATCACACTATAGAAACAGGAGATTGGCTCCTGCTGTTGTGAGCCAAGGCTACTTACTTTATTCTGGCTTGCACATACTGCACCTAGAACTGCCTGATCAGAATTCATAGTGAATGAGTAATGACACTCTGTCTGTATGCAATACATTGGCTTTATTGTCATATCACTGCCTGGGATTGGATCTTTCTCCTCTCTCTCTCTCTTTCTCTCTTTCTCTTTCTCTCGCCGGCACGGATGCATGCGCGTGCACACACACATTTGATTTCCCTGAGAGATTTTGATTTGATCTAATCTGTGTGTGTGTGTTCTTCGTATAGCCGTAATATGATAATGATGCAGATATTGGTTCACTGAGCTAAAGCTTCACGGGAATATAGAGAATATCAATTAGGGACAATTGTAGGTAACATGCTTCAATTTCCTGCCTGGCCAATCAGATCAATGCATATTTGTCTTGACTGGATTTAGACTCATAATGAGTTATTCTTCTCTCTGTCTGAAAGTCTTTTTCATAGTGGATTATGCACATCTCTCTCTTTTGCTTGATACTAGTAACATGTACTAAATATTAGGTTAGAACATGCTTATTACATGTATTAACACCTATTCATGTTAATAGTTAACCAAATGTAAAGATAATCATGAGGGATTGGACAGAAGAAGAGGAAGAGAAGAAGAATAGCAGAGATCCTGTATGTAATTCAATGAGTCCACTAGGGAATAATATGATGTCATTCAGACATAGCTATTATTATTAGCTATTGTGAGTGAGGGTCTTGTCAGAATGTGTTTCTTGGCCCGGGGGCCCACTAATTGCTTTTTAATGTCTTTGTCTTTATGACTCCTCAAATATTTAATAGCCTCTAATGCTGCCACATCTTGGCTACCGCGGCTGCTGTCGCTGGACAACTGAGAAATTACATTTTGGGGCTTATTTGACTGATTCATGGCAATTTTCCCCACATAATTCAATGTGTCCCAGATGACAGCCTATCCATTTGGATCACAGATAAATTAGGTGGGGAAAATTGCCATAAATCAGTGAAATATAAGCCATGAATGTGTTCACGGAATTGGAACATCAACGTGTTTGAATGGAATATTGTGGGGTAGGACTCTGAATAGGCTGTATGTATTACAGTACAAACACATTCCAGAGACAAACAATGATTACGGGGATAATAAAACAAATCAATATTGATTAAGACAAAACACTTTGATTATCTATTACCACAGCATCAGTAAACCATCTGTAATTGTATCTGCATGTTCCTTGCAGGGATGGGGATTGGGTGCTTCAATGTGCCCCTTGCCATTCAATTCCATCAAATATCACAACATTAAAAAGCTTCTGCTGCAGGTTTGGCGTGCCTGTGCATCTCGACACAGTTTTATCGTCTCAGTCCATTAAAAACTGGATGGTCATGCTTTTAATTCAAAACAGGCTCCCGACCCGTCTCGTAGCGCTGGAACAATAAACTGAAAATGATCGACACCGACCAAACCGACCACTTATTGTGGACATTTAGCTGATATCGTTCATTATCATAAGTAGGCTATACTAGAGAAATGTGAAGTTTAAAATGAAGTTTGCTAATATGGGTGATTGTTGGGACAATTGATAGCTACTACATTCAAACTAGCAGTAGTAGTTTGAAGGGTAATATAAAAAACTGGTGGACATTGTTATAACCTATTTATCGTTATGGTGTTGATTCAGTCAATTTATCTCTTTAATGTATTTTTGTCCATATCGCCCAGCTCTAGTGTCTGGTACAGTAGGTTCAGATCATATCCCAGCTCTAGTGTCTGGTACAGTAGGTTCAGATCATATCCCAGCTCTAGTGTCTGGTACAGTAGGTTCAGATCATATCCCAGCTCTAGTGTCTGGTACAGTAGGTTCAGATCATATCCCAGCTCTAGTGTCTGGTACAGTAGGTTCAGATCATATCCCAGCTCTAGTGTCTGGTACAGTAGGTTCAGATCATATCCCAGCTCTAGTGTCTGGTACAGTAGGTTCAGATCATAGCCCAGCTCTAGTGTCTGGTACATTTGGTTCAGATCATATCCCAGCTCTAGTGTCTGGTACAGTAGGTTCAGATCATATCCCAGCTCTAGTGTCTGGTACAGTAGGTTCAGATCATATCCCAGCTCTAGTGTCTGGTACATTTGGTTCAGATCATATCCCAGCTCTAGTGTCTGGTACAGTAGGTTCAGATCATAGCCCAGCTCTAGTGTCTGGTACATTTGGTTCAGATCATATCCCAGCTCTAGTGTCTGGTACAGTAGGTTCAGATCATATCCCAGCTCTAGTGTCTGGTACAGTAGGTTCAGATCATATCCCAGCTCTAGTGTCTGGTACATTAGGTTCAGATCATATCCCAGCTCTAGTGTCTGGTACAGTAGGTTCAGATCATATCCCAGCTCTAGTGTCTGGTACAGTAGGTTCAGATCATATCCCAGCTCTAGTGTCTGGTACAGTAGGTTCAGATCATATCCCAGCTCTAGTGTCTGGTACAGTAGGTTCAGATCATATCCCAGCTCTAGTGTCTGGTACAGTAGGTTCAGGTTTTCTCTATAGATCTATTGATTTGTAACAGGTTGTCTCCTCCTGCCTCTCCCATAACCTCTCATTCCCATTCTCTCCCTTCTCTCCCCTCTCACTATTTTCCCCACCTCACCCCACCCCTCTCCTAATCCATCTCACCTATCTCACCTCTCTACCCCCTCCCACCCCTCTCCCCTCTCTCCCCCATCCCACCTCTCTCCTCTCTTCCCCTGTCCCTTGCCGACCTCTGCGGCGGCCGCTCTTTGTTGTGTTCATCATATTTGTCATATTTCCCAGGCCCTCCGGGGGCAGTCTGCTGTTAGTTAATGTTCCCAAGAGGAAGGGAATGAGCTGCTTTTGACCAGCCCAGCTGGGTGCCTCCCTGGCCCTAACCGTAACACTACACAAGGAGACCACAGAGGTGACTGTCTGCCACCGTCAGAGGGGAGATAGGGCTCCTGCTCTGCAGCACATGGGGAGATAGGGCTCCTGCTCTGCAGTACATGGGGAGATAGGGCTCCTGCTCTGCAGTACATGGGGATATAGGGCTTCTGCTCTGCAGTACATGGGGAGATAGGGCTTCTGCTCTGCAGTACATGGGGAGATAGAGCTCCTGCTCTGCAGCACATGGGGAGATAGGGCTTCTACTCTGCAGTATATGGGGAGATAGGGCTCCTGCTCTGCAGCACATGGGGAGATAGGGCTCCTGCTCTGCAGCACATGGGGATATAGGGCTTTTGCTCTGCAGTACGTGGGGAGATAGAGCTCCTGCTCTGCAGTACATGGGGATATAGGGCTTCTGCTCTGCAGTACATGGGGATATAGGGCTTCTGCTCTGCAGTACATGGGGAGATAGAGCTCCTGCTCTGCAGTACATGGGGATATAGCACTTCTGCTCTGCAGTACATGGGAATATAGGGCTTCTGCTCTGCAGTACATGGGGAGATAGAGCTCCTGCTCTGCAGTACATGGGGATATAGGGCTTCTGCTCTGCAGTACATGGGGATATAGGGCTTCTGCTCTGCAGTACATGGGGAGATAGAGCTCCTGCTCTGCAGTACATGGGGATATAGGGCTTCTGCTCTGCAGTACATGGGGAGATAGAGCTCCTGCTCTGCAGTACATGGGGAGATAGGGCTTCTGCTCTGCAGTACATGGGGAGATAGAGCTCCTGCTCTGCAGTACATGGGGATATAGGGCTTCTGCTCTGCAGTACATGGGGATATAGGGCTTCTGCTCTGCAGTACATGGGGAGATAGAGCTCCTGCTCTGCAGTACATGGGGAGATAGGGCTTCTGCTCTGCAGTACATGGGGAGATAGAGCTCCTGCTCTGCAGTACATGGGGATATAGGGCTTCTGCTCTGCAGTACATGGGGATATAGGGCTTCTGCTCTGCAGTACATGGGGATATTTGGTTTTGTTTGATTTGGCTGATTGATGGATGAGAAGCAGGTACACATTTTTGTGTGTGTTTTGTATTGAGGATTGGAGGAGGACAATCAACTGTAGAGAGGTGATGTTGAGAGGACAATCAGCTTTTTGAAACGGCCTGAGTGGTGTGAGAAGGTCATGAATGCAAACAGCAGGGTCAATTACCCTATATCCCAGTGTAAACTGCAGGGTCAGTTACCTTATATCCCAGTGTTAACAGCAGGGTCAGTTACCTTATATCCCAGTGTAAACAGCAGGGTCAGTTACCTTATATCTCAGTGTAAACAGCAGGGTCAGTTACCTTATATCTCAGTGTTAACAGCAGGGTCAGTTACCTTATATCCCAGTGTAAACAGCAGGGTCAGTTACCTTATATCCCAGTGTAAACAGCAGGGTCAGTTACCTTATATCTCAGTGTAAACAGCAGGGTCAGTTACCTTATATCCCAGTGTAAACAGCAGGGTCAGTTACCTTATATCCCAGTGTTAACAGCAGGGTCAGTTACCTTATATCCCAGTGTAAACAGCAGGGTCAGTTACCTTATATCCCAGTGTTAACAGCAGGGTCAGTTACCTTATAGCCCAGTGTAAACAGCAGGGTCAGCTACCTTATATCCCAGTGTAAACAGCAGGGTCAGTTACCTTATATCCCAGTCTAAACAGCAGGGTCAGCTACCCAATATCCCAGTGTAAACAGGAGGGTCAGTTACCTTGTATTTCAGTGTTAACAGCAGGGTCAGTTACCTTATATCCCAGTGTAAACAGCAGGGTCAGTTACCTTATATCCCAGTGTTAACAGCAGGGTCAGCTACCTTATATCCCAGTGTTAACAGCAGGGTCAGTTACCTTATATCCCAGTGTTAACAGCAGGGTCAGTTACCTTATATCCCAGTGTAAACAGCAGGGTCAGTTACCTTATATCCCAGTGTTAACAGCAGGGTCAGCTACCTTATATCCCAGTGTTAACAGCAGGGTCCGTTACCTTATATCCCAGTGTTAACAGCAGGGTCAGTTACCTTATATCTCAGTGTAAACAGCAGGGTCAGTTACCTTATATCCCAGCGTAAACAGCAGGGTCAGTTACCTTATATCCCAGTGTAAACAGCAGGGTCAGTTACCTTATATCTCAGTGTAAACAGCAGGGTCAGTTACCTTATATCCCAGTGTTAACAGCAGGGTCAGCTACCTTATATCCCAGTGTAAACAGCAGGGTCAGTTACCTTATATCCCAGTGTTAACAGCAGGGTCAGTTACCTTATATCTCAGTGTAAACAGCAGGGTCAGTTACCTTATATCTCAGTGTTAACAGCAGGGTCAGTTACCTTATATCTCAGTGTAAACAGCAGGGTCAGTTACCTTATATCTCAGTGTTAACAGCAGGGTCAGTTAGCTTATATCCCTGTGTAAACAGCAGGGTCAGCTACCTTATATCCCAGTGTAAACAGCACGGTCAGCTACCTTATATCCCAGTGTAAACAGCAGCATCAGCTACCTTATATCCCAGTGTAAACAGCAGGGTCAGCTACCTTATATCCCAGCGTAAACAGCAGGGTCAGCTACCTTATATCCCAGTGTAAACAGCAGGGTCAGCTACCTTATATCCCAGTGTAAACAGCAGGGTCAGCTACCTTATATCCCAGTGTAAACAGCAGGGTCAGCTACCTTATATCCCAGTGTAAACAGCAGGGTCAGTTACCTTATATCTCAGTGTAAACAGCAGGGTCAGCTACCTTATATCCCAGTGTAAACAGCACGGTCAGCTACCTTGTATCCCAGTGTTAACAGCAGGGTCAGCTACCCTATATCCCAGTGTAAACAGCAGGCTCAGCTACCCTATATCCCAGTGTAAACAGCAGGGTCAGCTACCTTATATCCCAGTGTAAACAGCAGGGTCAGCTACCTTATATCCCAGCATAAACAGCAGGGTCAGCTACCTTATATCCCAGTGTTAACAGGCTTTAGAAGAGAGATGACCCTATTTCAAAAACGTCCTCACAATATGCTTCTGTAGTTTACGATGATTTAAAGAGGACTCATTCTTATTCCATAGGCTAATATTTCACAGATTAAACATACACCACAGAGCACATATTGATGTGTAAATGGTGTTGTTGTGGTGGATACTGTGTGTGGTATTAGCTGGAGCATAGACTGAGATTAACCAGAGGAAGAAGAGAAAATGGCAGCCGTTGCAAAACAAAGGGCCACTGTGAGCATGCCAACATGCACGCAAACACACACACAGAGACAAAGAGCTATTCTCTGTTTAAGTGCTGGACCAGAACAATGATTCCGTCTATTGTCAGAACAGGCTATGTGTCGGTTTGTCTGTAAGGTTAGGAAATGCCAGTCTAACTGAACATTTGTTTGGTCTGGGTGCATGAGTCAACCACATAGCTGCATCCCTGAGGAATTTAAAGCACCTCCTTGAAATTCTCATTCCCTCGTTCATTTTGATTTCAGACAGCAATGTAATGTGTTTGTGGTTCTGTACCAGGCAGGTTCTTTTTTTGATGAATATGTGTACAGTCATTTTAAGTTTTCCAGGCGAGATCATTTGCAGGCACACGAGGGAGAGCCAGCCGACAGGGGTGGGGGTGGAGAGAGCGTTCTGTAAGTACTCTGTGATTGGACAAGGCATGAAATATGGTCGCCTCATAAGATAAGGGAACGTGTGGGGAATTCGAATGAAGCCATCTCAATATTTTTCATTACTGGCCCTGCAGTGATTAAATCTGCCTGACTGTAGCTCAGCCATATCGTCTATGAAGGGTGCCTCTTATATAATACAGTATCTTTGACAGTTACGTTTTAAAATGTGGAAATTGTAAAAGTAACAGATGCATTAACTGGTTAACTGCTTTTTAATATCTTATTCATTCTTTTTTAACATCTCATTAATAAGTCTTTAGTCAACTAGAAGCGAACACAGTGTTTATTACCTTGGGAAATGTAAGAGCTGTCATATAAAACATTTAACAACATATTGTCTGCTGCCATAATGAAATTATGCTATACTCAGCAAAGCTCAGTTAAACACTCCCTCTAGTGTGTGTGTGTGTGTGTGTGTGTGTGTGTGTGTGTGTGTGTGTGTGTGTGTGTGTGTGTGTGTGTGTGTGTGTGTGTGTGTGTGTGTGTGTGTGTGTGTGTGTGTGTGTGTGTGTGTGTGTGTGTGTGTGTGTGTGTGTGTGTGTGTGTGAGAGAGAGAGAGAGAGAGAGAGAGAGTTTGTCTTCGCTTGTATCAGGACAGATAGTCAGTTAGGCCTAGCAGTGGCTTGCATGGAGCAGTGGTGGAGGACCTGATGTGTGTTAGAATCATCAATAAGAGGATGACACTGGAAAACATCTCCACATACATTTTTTAATGATATTATGCTTCCTTTGCAGATATTTGGTGCTTCCTACGAATCCCAAATGAAACATTCACCAGCATTTTGGATTTTGAAAGGAAGAGGGAGGGAGGTAGAGGATAAGGTTTGGAGAGAAAGAGAGAGGTAGTGGACAAAGTTTGGAGAGAAAGAGAGAGGTAAAGGACAAGGTATGGTGAGAAAGAGGGAGATAGAGGATGAGGTTTGGAGAGAAAGAGAGAGGTGGAGGATGAGGTTTGGATAGAAAGAGGGAGGTAGAGGATGAGGTTTGGAGAGAAAGAGGGAGGTAGAGGATGAGGTTTGGATAGAAAGAGGGAGGTAGAGGATGAGGTTTGGATAGAAAGAGGGAGGTAGAGGATGAGATTTGGAGGGAAAGAGGGAGGTATAGGATGAGGTTTGGAGAGAAAGAGGGAGGTCGATGGATAGATTAGATAGTGGATGGGCTTGAGGAGGGGAGGGAGGGGAAGGAGGTTGAGGAAGGTAAAGAATAAGGCAGCGTGTCTGTCTCAGAGGCAGATGTCTGGCAGCTGTCAGAGGGAAACAGAAGAGAGTAAATCATAGTAAATTAGCTGAGCCAATCAGTAAATGTGTCTGACCTTGTTAACATGACAGAAACTCATTCTCTCTCTGCTGGATCTGAGAGTAACATAAAGCTTCCTGTTTATCTGTCAGTGGAGATGGACGTGGACCGTTCAACCTCACACATTGATTGTGTTACATTTACATTTAAGTCATTTAGCAGACGCTCTTATCCAGAGCGACTTACAAATTGGTGCATTCACCTTATGACATCCAGTGGAACAGCCACTTACAATAGTGCATCTAAATCTTTTTAGGGGGGGTGAGAAGGATTACTTACCCTATCCTAGGTATTCCTTGAAGAGGTGGGGTTTCAGGTGTCTCCGGAAGGTGGTGATTGACTCCGCTGTCCTGGCGTCGTGAGGGTGTTTGTTCCACCATTGGGGGCCAGAGCAGCGAACAGTTTTGACTGGGCTGAGCGGGAACTGTACTTCCTCAGTGGTAGGGAGGCGAGCAGGCCAGAGGTGGATGAACGCAGTGCCCTTGTTTGGGTGTAGGGCCTGATCAGAGCCTGGAGGTACTGAGGTGCCGTTCCCCTCACAGCTCCGTAGGCAAGCACCATGGTCTTGTAGCGGATGCGAGCTTCAACTGGAAGCCAGTGGAGAGAGCGGAGGAGCGGGGTGACGTGAGAGAACTTGGGAAGGTTGAACACCAGACGGGCTGCGGCATTCTGGATGAGTTGTGTTGATTCTGTGGTCCAGATCTGTAGGTTGATTGTATAGCAGCATGTTTACCTTGGGCTCTATTCAATCCGTATCGTGTTGCAGCATGATAAAAATGTAATATTCCCGTGTTGGCGGAAACTGGATTCACGGTAAACTCTGCAGATGTCGGTTCAATAGGAAATTACCTTTACATTTCTAGCATGCTAACACTTTACATGCTAACGCTTTACAGATTGAATAGAGTTCCTTGTGTTATCTGAATATTACCTGCTGATTCCCACTTAGATTCCCATCTATTTGCACTGCAAATAAGTAATTCAGTTGAATAGATTTTCACATGATACCTTAAATATTGTTCTCTTGTGTTATACATATATTTGAAGTCAGAGGATTGGATTTATATAGTGCTTTTTTTATATAGGGTTTTTCCAAGTGCTTTCAAGCTCTCTACATAGTAACGAGGAGTGTACAGTGCCTTGCGAAGGTATTCGGCTCCCTTGAACTTTGCGACCTTTTGCCACATTTCAGGCTTCAAACATAAAGATATAAAACTTTATTTTTTTGTGAAGAATCAACAACAAGTGGGACACAATCATGAAGTGGAACGACATTTATTGGATATTTCAAACTTTTTTAACAAATCAAAAACTGAAAAATTGGGCGTGCAAAATTATTCAGCCCCTTTACTTTCAGTGCAGCAAACTCTCTCCAGAAGTTCAGTGAGGATCTCTGAATGATCCAATGTTGACCTAAATGACTAGTGATGATAAATACAATCCACCTGTGTGTAATCAAGTCTCCGTATAAATGCACCTGCACTGTGATAGTCTCAGAGGTCCGTTAAAAGCGCAGAGAGCATCATGAAGAACAAGGAACACACCAGGCAGGTCCGAGATACTGTTGTGAAGAAGTTTAAAGCTGTATTTGGATACAAAAAGATTTCCCAAGCTTTAAACATCCAAAGGAGCACTGTGCAAGCGATAATATTGAAATAGAAGGAGTATCAGACCACTGCAAATCTACCAAGACCTGGCCGTCTCTCTAAACTTTCAGCTCATACAAGGAGAAGACTGATCAGTGATGAGGCCAAGAGACCCATGATCACTCTGGATGAACTGCAGAGATCTACAGCTGAGGTGGGAGACTCTGTCCATAGGACAACAATCAGTCGTATATTGCACAAATCTGGCCTTTATGGAAGAGTGGCAAGAAGAAAGCCATTTCTTAAAGATATCCATAAAAAGTGTTGTTTAAAGTTTGCCACAAGCCACCTGGGAGACACACCAAACATGTGGAAGAAGGTGCTCTGGTCAGATGAAACCAAAATTGAACTTTTTGGCAACAATGCAAAACGTTATGTTTGGCGTAAAAGCAACACAGCTCATCACCCTGAACACACCATCCCCACTGTCAAACATGGTGGTGGCAGCATCATGGTTTGGGCCTGCTTTTCTTCAGCAGGGACAGGGAAGATGGTTAAAATTGATGGGAAGATGGATGGAGCCAAATACAGGACCATTCTGGAAGAAAACCTGATGGAGTCTGCAAAAGACCTGAGATTGGGACAGAGATTTGTCTTCCAACAAGACAATGATCCAAAACATAAAGCAAAATCTGCAATGGAATGGTTCAAAAATAAACATATCCAGGTGTTAGAATGGCCAAGTCAAAGTCCAGACCTGAATCCAATCGAGAATCTGTGGAAAGAACTGAAAACTGCTGTTCACAAATGCTCTCCATCCAACCTCACTGAGCTCGAGCTGTTTTGCAAGGAGGAATGGGAAAACATTTCAGTCTCTTGATGTGCAAAACTGATAGAGACATACCCCAAGCGACTTACAGCTGTAATCGCAGCAAAAGGTGGCGCTACAAAGTATTAACTTAAGGGGGCTGAATAATTTTGCACGCCCAATTTTTCAGTTTTTGATTTGTTAAAAAAGTTTGAAATATCCAATAAATGTCGTTCCACTTCATGATTGTGTCCCACTTTTTGTTGATTCGTCACAAAAAAATACAGTTTTATATCTTTATGTTTGAAGCCTGAAATGTGGAAAAAGGTCGCAAAGTTCAAGGGGGCCGAATACTTTCGCAAGGCACTGTATGTATTGTAGCATATACAGTATGTAGGCCAGGTTATGTCCTAGCTGTGTTTAAAGTCTCAACTAGTTATGACATACGTCTCCAAGGGTTATCCATGTTTCTGTGACAACAACCCTAGTGGATGCTCCCTCAGCATGAATCACGTCTTCACAATGTCCAAGAGAGGTGATAAACCCCAGGCTTGTAGTTCACACTCATAATGACAACGGTCTCATCAGATCTCAATCTAAATAGATCAGAATCTAAATGGAATCTTTATATCAGAAGCTTAATGGAATCTTTAGATCAGATGCTAAATGGTTCACAGACACATATCTCTAGTCCATTGTGAAAACGTTCAATTAATAGCCGGATTAAATAATATGACTCAATAGGTTGATTAAATAATTCATTGGTTTATTAAAAATCTATTAATTGATGGCATGTTTCCAGTTGCCCTCTGTACCCCTCAGTTTAGGACTGGTTGATGTGCTAGTTTCAGCAGTAAACTGCAGAGGGGATAACAGGCAGCCTTGAGGGGCTCCAGAGAGAGAATCCAGACTGTTTGTGTTTGAGATGAAAGCCTTTCTTTCTCGCGTAACAAATGTTGATGCCCTGTTTTTCAATCTAATTTGATTTAAAAGGCACTGCTTCTGCTGCTGCCCAGTCGGTAAGAGATTTCTGTAATCCAAGATGGCTGCTGGTCATGTTTAGCCATGCAGGAGAAGGAAACGTCTAAAGAAAAGCTATGGAGGGAGGAAAGCGAACATACTGTGTGCTTTGTGTACAAAGATCCCATGGGACAAAAATTGGTTGAATCAACATTGTTTCCACGTCATTTCAACAAAACAATTCAATGTGATGATGTTGAATCAAGGTGGAAAACTGATTGGATTTGAAAATAGTCATCAACGTCAGGGAATTTAATCTTCTTTTCACTCAACTTTTAACCTAAATCCAATGACAAGACAGTGACATTTTTTTGTTGATTTCACATTGAATTCACAACTCAACCAAATGTAAATTAAACCTAGACATTGAACTGATGTCTGTAACCAGTGGGATAGCTCTCCAGTGGCTGTAAAAAAGGTTATGAGTGAAACTGTATTTTGTTAACATGATAATATGGTCTCTTCTGCATGAGAATATGTATATCTGTATGTAGGAGTCATATATTACTGTATATGGCCTAGTCAGTTACCAAGAGGAAGATGGCTTTATGATACTGTACTAAAGATGACTGATTACTGTAATAATCTTTACTGTCGTAAAGATGTGGCGTTTGTTACAACCGCAGATGTCGTGAGATTCCCAAGACACATGTAGGCTCCAACTGTAAGGGAACAGAACGATCTGGAGGGCAGAATATGGAATAGAATCTGGATTGCCTTGTCACGAACGATGATACACTCTCTGACACATAATATATACACTACTACACATAACTTTAACGATGGTGATTTCGATGTTGTTTGGTTACCCTTGTAAAGATGATTTATTATAGTAATCAGCAGAGCCTTACTGTGAAGGGTACATATATTCTGTGACGTGCATCCCTATACGATTGCCCCACTATTATATTTAACAAGGTAAACAATGACTATCATCAATCCCTCAGTGAATTTTAATTTGACCTTTATTTAACCAGGCAAGTCAGTTAAGAACACATTCTTATTTTCAATGACGGCCTGGGAACAGTGTGTTAACTGCCTGTTCAGGGGCAGAACGACAGATTTGTACCTTGTCAGCTCGGGGGTTTGAACTCGCAACCTTCCAGCGTTACTAGTCCAACGCTCTAACCACTAGGCTACGCTGCCGCCTCAGTGAATGTGAGTGGGATCCAACCCCTTTCTGGCAGTGGAGGCTGCTGAGGGGAGGACGGCTCATAATAATGGCCGGAATGGAGTCAATGGAATGGTATCAAAACACATCAAAAACATGGTTTCCATGTGGTTGATACCATTCCATTGAGCCGTCCTCCCCTCAGTAGCCTCCACTGCTGTCTACTGTATGACTGAACCTCTAATGATTCTGGCCTACAGGGAAACACAGCACAGGCTTACAGTGTCCAGTGTTCGAGCTAGCTAACCCACAATATCCCTTCGACTTGACTCTCTAAGACTGCCATCATTCTGCAAACATCAATGACTTGCGCACTTACTTATCATTCAGTGGAACAAATGCTGTTGCAGTCACTAATCCTCTACTATACTGGGTTCTAACTGCGCCAGGGACTGCAGATGGAAAGCGCATTGGGCAAAACACATCTCAGAAAATTACATGATGTAGCACGCTTCCTAAAAAGACACAAATATCTACACTAGCAGTGAAGCAATGTATTTGGCACGCATTCTAAGTGCTATTCTAGTATGTCAATTGGAACGTAACCTTAGCTCTGGGAACATACTTGTTTAGCTTAACATGCTAAAGGCTGCCGTTTAGCTTAGCAGACTAAATAAAATGTCTAGCTTAGCGTGCTAAAAGACGTTATTTAGCTTAGCATGCTAACATTTGTTGTTTTGTGTCTCCTTTCCTCCGCTAGTCTTCCCCGGCCTCCCAGTAGGATCTATTCTTTCCCGTTGGAGACCAACTCCACCCCATACAGCCAGTAGCCATGGCTGAAGACTTGGACATGCGCAATGAGCTGTCGGATATGCAGCAACGCGCCGACCAGCTTGGAGATGAGGTGAGCAACACAACCCCTACCCATTCTACTGTTTACCACTTCAACAGATTTATAGACACGTGAGAGACACTCAAGCCTTCAGGGAGTACACAGAAAATCATTCAGAAATAGGCATATGCAACCACTACACGTAAAACAAATATGAAAAGATGAGCTTGGAATAAAAGGTGTATGCTTTAACTGTAGAATTGATGATAAACTCATTCCTCACTCTCCACTTGACATAAAATCCACAGATCCAGTTAAATACATCTTCCACCTCAAATGACTGTACACGTTACAGTGTCACACATTACCATAAGATGGCCCGCTAGATGACCTCATCCTGAGAGCAGCCAGCTCCTATAGAGAAGGGTAATGTGCTGTTGGCCTCATTCGCTGCTCGATGCCAGGGTCTGTGTGTCAGGTGGAGGGACGGTCCAACTGCATCCAGTTTTATGTAACGGTGAAGTGTGTGTGTGTTAGTTTGTACGTGTGTGTGTGTGTGTGTGTGTGTGTTGCCAGCAGCCTCCGTACTAGCCTGCAGCAGCCTAGCCCACATTTCTCCTGCCTCTCCGATGACTCACACTTTCACAGCTGAGCAGAATATTAAACACACACACACACACACACACACACACACACACACACACACACACACACACACACATGCAACACAACCAGGACATAAAATGGTGGTTCCAATCACAGTTTCCTCTCTCTCTGTGTCCAATCACGTCGCTAATGCTAAACAACATCTCACCTTGAGACGTTTCTTACACAACGGCCATCTTGAAGCTGTATCTCTGAGATTCAGAGTATAGTGGTGGTCATTTGGTTTCTGATGGGTGTGGGGGAGTGGGGGAGAAGCTGACTGTAGACGAGAGGCTGACTGTAAACGTTACAGCGTTGAGGCTCAGCCTGTGAGCCCGGGCTGTGTCTCCTCCCTCTCCCCACCCCCCTCCCCCATCCCCGGGGGCTCAGCATGCAGTGAGCTGCCTCACAGAAAGGATCCGAGCTGAAGCCATGCAAAAGGGATAAGATATCACAGCTCCCACAGAAACCCTGCAACCCCAGTACAGCCAGAGCCTCACAGCCACATGCCTAATGATCTCTATTTAGAGAGAAAATTGGAGCATACCGCTATCGCTCGCTAGCTTGCTAGCTGGCCAACAGTAGAAGAGGTTGAAAAGGGGGTTGGGAAATTGATCCCAAGCATTCAATGTAGAGTATATGCAGTTATTTTACAACATGGTTTACAACAGTTTGAATGATACTGATAAATATAAGCACTGTTTTAATCTGATTTAAATGTATTTAAAACAAATGACAAATGTATTTAAAATACAAGTTCAGTAATGCTTCCAAACCCTTTAAATGTATTGTTTGCACAGTATTGTCATGATTGTGCATAATTGTGATTTTGTGTTTTTTTGTGCCTCTAAAGAAACATATCTTATAACTGACTCTCTGTAGCTACATCAGAGTTCTGTCATTTCCATGATGGTCATTGTAACAATTCAACCTAACTGATAAACAACATTATATTTTTATTTTAATCTTAAAGGTCCAATGCAATCATTTTTATCTCAATATCAATCATTTATGGGTAACAGTTAAGTACCTCAAGTACTTAAGTATCTTAAGTATTTCACAAACAAACATGTGGTGCTTCTAGAGTAGACCATATGGTGATATCTGGAGTAGACCATATGGGGATATCTGGAGTAGACCATATGGTGATATCTAGAGTAGACCATATGGTGATATCTGGAGTTGACCATATGGGGATATCTGGAGTAGACCATATGGGGATATCTGGAGTAGACCATATGGTGATATCTGGAGTAGACCATATGGTGATATCTGGAGTAGACCATATGGTGATATCTAGAGTAGACCATATGGTGATATCTGGAGTAGACCATATGGTGATATCTGGAGTAGACCATATGGTGATATCTGGAGTAGACCATATGGTGATATCTGGAGTAGACCATATGGGGATATCTGGAGTAGACCATATGGTGATATCTAGAGTAGACCATATGGTGATATCTAGAGTAGACCATATGGTGATATCTGGAGTAGACCATATGGTGATATCTGGAGTAGACCATATGGTGATATCTGGAGTAGACCATATGGTGATATCTGGAGTAGACCATATGGTGATATCTGGAGTAGACCATATGGTGATATCTGGAGTAGACCATATGGTGATATCTAGAGTAGACCATATGGTGATATCTAGAGTAGACCATATGGTGATATCTGGAGTAGACCATATGGTGATATCTAGAGTAGACCATATGGTGATATCTGGAGTAGACCATATGGTGATATCTGGAGTAGACCATATGGTGATATCTAGAGTAGACCATATGGTGATATCTGGAGTAGACCATATGGTGATATCTGGAGTAGACCATATGGTGATATCTGGAGTAGACCATATGGTGATATCTGGAGTAGACCATATGGTGATATCTGGAGTAGACCATATGGTGATATCTAGAGTAGACCATGTGGTGATATCTAGAGTAGACCTGCATCTCAACCTCCACTCATATCTGTCATGTCGTCTGATGCTTTCCAGTTCTCATGTTTCTTCTCCTTTCTGTCCACAGTCACTGGAGAGCACTCGTCGTATGCTACAGCTGGTGGAAGAGGTAAGAGAAAGACACCATTCATACTTACAGTGTTCACAACGCCAAGCCAGAATACAATGCCGAGCCGTGCACGATATTGACATGGGTAAGACATGCACTGTGTGTTCTTACATGTACATAACCAGGATCTGCCTGGCACAGCAATTTCACTGGAGCACATTTTACTCGGAGAGTGTTAAATGTATCACCTTTACAGTGCACGTATGAGTCCCACTATTACAGTGTTAAAATAACACTATTGAGAGTTTTGAAATGTTATCTTGGTAAGAAGAGGGGAGATGAGAGAGATCAGGAGAGAGAGAGAGAGAGAGACAGAGAGAGAGAGAGAGAGAGAGAGAGAGAGAGAGAGAGAGAGAGAGAGAGAGAGAGAGAGAGAGAGAGAGAGAAAGAGAGAGAGAGAGAGAGAGAACTGAGAGAGAAGAGAGAGAGAGAGAGAGAGAGAGAGAGAGAGAGAGAGAGAGAGAGAGAGAGAGAGAGAGAGATCAGAAGAGAGACTGAGGGAGAGAGATCAGAAGAGAGAGAGAGAGTGATAGGGAGGGAGAGAACAGAGAACAGAGAGATAACAGGTCTCTGATGACAGCCTTGTGCTGCATATCTCAAGGTCATATTGATCATCAGTTCATATATCTCACCGAATAGCACAGCACAGCACCTCCCTGTCATCACTGGAGGGAGAGAGGGGGGAGGGAGATATGGACAGAGGGGGAGAGATGGAGAGAGGGAGAGAGGAGAGAGGGAGAGAGAGAGAGAACAAGAGAGAGAGGGGAGAGGGGAGAGAGAGAAGGATAACAGCACCTCGGACATGACAAACAGACAAGTGTAGGTGAAGATATAGAGGGAGGGACTGTCTGACAAAAGAGAACATGGAGGATAATGGAGAGAGGGAGCAAGAGACGAAGAGAGGGACAGTTAGACTGCGACGATCAATCAGATGATTAGCGATAAGAGTGTATCACCCCACAGGTCAAGAACACAGATTCTATTTTATTAAAGTGATTATCTCTCTCTCTGTCGTCATAATATTTAGGTGAGCAAATTCTCTTTTTCATACAAACAAAAATGGATCTGCATTTCCAAATACATAATGATAGAATCCAGGGGTATCCATCTCCATCCATACGGTTTGCATAAGGTGATCGTATCGAGCCAAGCTGAGCCAAGCTGAGGGGTTCAGTGCAGTGCACTATGGGGATCGTATTCAATTGTGCCAAGAAGACTCCCCTGGGAGTCATATTAACTAACTTGGGATTTCTCTGGGAAGTGGAATGCTAAATTACAGAATAATTTATACACTGCAGTTGTGGCTTATTGCTCCCCCTTGCCCCAACCTTTGATGGTCTCTTCCTTGTAAACTGCTGAGGAGGCAGGAATGAGAGGCAGGGGAGGCAGGGTGTCTTTTTATGCTGCCTATGCTCCACACCAGGTTCCATGTTTATTAGTCAGCCAGGAACTGTAAAAGTCTCCATGATATCAGGAGGGTTATGTTTTGTTAGCCACATTGCACACTGGTCAGAGGTCCATACTGTATCTGTATCTAAAGCCAATCGATTACTAATATGGATAGTGTTGGCTAACCTAACATAGCAGGTGTAAAAAAGATGCCTGAACAGAGTCCCACACCCGTTTTTCAGGGGAAACGGAAGTTAGGTTGAAAATACTGTATCCCTGAAAACCGACCCTGCGGAGAGTGGTTTGGGCTGGCTATTCATGTAGTTTTCTACCGACCCTGCGGAGAGTGGTTTGGGCTGGCTATTCATGTAGTTTTCTACCGACCCTGCGGAGACTGGTTTGGGCTGGCTATTCATGTAGTTTTCTACCGACCCTGCGGAGACTGGTTTGGGCTGGCTATTCATGTAGTTTTCTACCGACCCTGCGGAGACTGGTTTGGGCTGGCTATTCATGTAGTTTTCTACCGACCCTGCGGAGACTGGTTTGGGCTGGCTATTCATGTAGTTTCAGAACCCCAAGGTCTCCAAGTGCACTGTAATCCACTGCTGGGATTGGTGAAATGATGTGGCACAGATATAGAATAGCAGTGTACAGGCTGCTGTAAGAAAGAAGATGGTAAATCGTAAATAGGCGTAAAGTCTGATTTTGCCATTATTATCAGCTTTCAATCTGATGCCAATCTTTTCATTTAGGATTTTTTTTATCAATCGTCTTTGTATGTCAGATATTTACAATGCGTCATACCAAACAAAGGGTTAATGTTCCCTGGCTTATAACCTCTGAACCTGATCAATACTACCCCACTTCCTCTCACAGGAGGGTAACAGGTGACCCCACTTTCCCTCAATATCTACATTTTTAAACATAAACACATACAACATTAAAACCCGAAGCGCTAACCATTACAGTAAAGTCAAAGACACACAGGTTGGCCAGTCTTAGAATATGCTAATATTCTCAGGCTGTCACGATTCGGACAATGTTACTGTTTCTTGAGAGATTTTAAGTTGAGCAAATGGCAAGGCCTTGGTCTAACTTTGCCTAAGGCTTGAGGTGGGTTTTATTCTGATGGTCACCTCCTGTTTTCCAATCATGTTGCCTTGCACTCTAATCTGTATTCTATAAGGCGTCCGTACCCACCTTTGTGATCTGACCTCTCTCTTTCTCTTTATTTCCTTCCATTCATCCCTTCCTTCTTCACCTCTCTTCGCTGTGGTTATTGGGGATTAGAGTAAAGATGCTGGTATCAGGACCTTGGTTATGCTGGATGAGCAAGGAGGTAAGTGTCTTGGAGAAGGGAAACCCAATGGGACCACGTTCCCAGCCTTGTATCTGATGTTAAGCGATGAATAACATAACAGTGCATGTTTTGAAGTAGTTAGCTAGAACGACAGATCCTACCGTATATTTCAACTTGAGTTATTTTCAAGTGCTTTGTACATTGAAATAGACAGATATTTTGATGAAGTTACAAAAAACCTCATGTGCTTATCTTTTAGACGTTAAATGTAAACTAACAAATGTAGATATTCTTGATGTTTGAATTGTTTGCTGTGTACTTGCTCATATCCATTACATGCCAGTTCATAACTAAGGTTTTCTCCAACTACCCCTTTGAAACAGTGATTTCCTCTATTTTAATTTCTGCCCTAATGCATGCTTTATTAGGAAATCCACTGCAGGTCAACAATTCCTTTGAAACCTGATGAAGAAACTAACAACTCTTTTTTTACGTTTTCTAACTTTTGGTTTTGTTTGCTAACTGCTTTTTCTTGGTGTGCTAACATGTTTTCTTTGGTTTGCTAACTTCATTACCTTGGTTTCACTAACTGATATTCTTTGGTTTTGCTAACAGTTTTTCATTCGCTTCGCTAACAGCTTTTCTCTGCTTTCGTACCCCAAAGACAACAAGTATACCTCAAAACATTCTCAGGCCAAACACTGCACAACCACCCTTTATTTACTATATTTAAGGCTCCATTATACTTCTGTGCCAAAAGTTGAATTAGAGAAGCCCACTTATCCATCATTTGGGTGAATTGTTCCAGTCATGGGGGTTTATCCCTAAAATGCCACCAACCGAACAGTTGGCCAACGTGTCAAAGGTGCAGTGATAAAACCGGTTCTGTCTCAGAGTTGGGGAGGTAAACCAAGGATCTATTTAACCACAAAATTCATTCTCATTCTTCCATGGATTTACACACTAACAATTGAACACACTTTTGTATCATCCCTGGTTAAATGCAGTTTGTGAATGCACTGGATTATAGCACGTCATGAGCCACACAAACAAACAGTACAAGTCAACATGTTTAACACACTGTACTCCTCTAAAGGACTACTGTGTTAGCCATATTCCTTAAAGTCTTGTTACTCTATAAAGCAGATGAAGAATGCAGACATGATTTACACCTGATAGTGACCAATAACAAATGTTATATAGAGAAACTAATAACATGGCCTAAACCCTGGTTCAGTTGAAACTTCCCACTGGGCACAGACATTAAATCAACATCTATTCCACGTTGGTTAAACATAATTTCATCGAAATGACGTGGAAACAACGTGGATTCAACCAGTGTGTGCGTAGTGGGTCATTGGCATCACCACTGGTTTGTTGTGCTTGGATTGACCAGAGGACATAATTGTCCTGCCGGAAGGCATTAGCCTCAATCTAGCCTTCTGATTGGCCGGTTCGACTGCTGTGATCAGATCCTAATGAGGAAAGCCCACGACTGAGGACCTTGATTACAGACTCACTGTAATCTGCTCATTCTTTATCATCCCTCCATATCTTTATCATCCCTCTATATCTTTATCATCCCTCCATATCTTTATCATCCCTCCATATCTTTATCATCCCTCTATATCTTTATCATCCCTCCATATCTTTATCATCCCTCCATATCTTTATCATCCCTCCATATCTTTATCATCCCTCTATATCTTTATCATCCCTCCATATCTTTATCATCCCTCCATATCTTTATCATCCCTCTATATCTCTGTCA
Organism: Oncorhynchus keta; assembly: GCF_023373465.1. Classification (NCBI taxonomy): domain Eukaryota; kingdom Metazoa; phylum Chordata; class Actinopteri; order Salmoniformes; family Salmonidae; genus Oncorhynchus; species Oncorhynchus keta. Next base: position 31,689,918 of record NC_068428.1, read on the forward strand.
TCCCGCTATATCTCTGTCATCACTCTGTATCTCTATCATCCCTCTATATCTTTGTCATCCCTCTATCCACTCATCTCTCCCCTTCTGCAATCCATCCGTCCAGGGTTACAGGGAAGCGTTTTTAAATCATGAATCTTGTTCTGGAGGCAGCTCTGCAGAGTAGTCACTAGCTGGAACATAAACATCACCCTAACCTTAACCCCACTGCTAACCATAATGCCTAACCCTAACTTTAAATTAAGTCCAAAAAGCACAAAAAAATCATGCATTTTTATAATATAGAATATTTTGACTTTGCAGCTTGCACATCTAGCGGAAATCACGTAGTTCTGCCTCAAGGACAAGACTCATGACAATAAACGTCAACCTGCTCCAGGGTTGCCTCCACAAAGCCCATTTGGACAGCTTGCTAGTTGCTGAGGTGTCTGTAAGCCTGGCTAGCTGCCCTCTGACCTCTGCTTATTGATGGTGTCGTATTGGAGAAGCCTGAGGCTGATGCAGTGCACAAGGTTTGAATGAATCACAAAATGAAATAACAAAGAAAGCTGGATGGAAAATATAGGGTTGGGTAATGTTCCACTAGAAAATAAATTTATTATTTCCATTTTACGTTCTTCTTCTCCTCTGTTTAAGTAAAGGTCACATGACTAAGTTGTTGCTACAGTACAAAAGCATGCCAGGGATTTTACAAAGGTGGACAGTGTCAATGGGCTTAGCCTTGACTGTATTCCTGACGTACTCTACTCTACCTAACAACCTCATCTCACTATAACACATACTGCACGTAATTCCTACGCAGTCTCCTTAACCGTGCCCCCGGAGTTGTTCATCCACCCACCTACCTGGGGGGCACACCTCCCACACCAGGGCTGTGGTCAATTCCATTTTCAATTAATTTACTGCAGGGAATTAAATGCATTCATTTAAAGACAATTTGATTTAAATAAAACTGAAATTAAATGAATGAGTAAAAAAATCCTCATAGACAATGTTGTCAATTTTCCATTAATTCTGAACTTTCTGCTGAATTGACAATGGAATTTACCACAACCCAACCCAACCCAACCCAACCCTTCCCCACACCACACCACACCACATCAATAGGACCCACCAGCTACCTTCACCAGGTCCAGACCCCACTGCCCATGAACGGCATACAGAATTTCCTAGGGGAAGGATACTGTAGGGTAGAATCGGTAGGATTTCACATTGGCCCTACGTTTCCATGAAGCTACAACCATGGCGAACGTTGTGAAGGGTTATATCTTCAGATTTTCAATTGAAACCATTAATATTTATTTAACATAATTTCCAACACTAAAAGGCTTCTGTAAAAAGAAATTAGTATATAAAAATGATTTATGGAAACTGAATGTCTCAGTCATGACTTTAATCAGTCCCCAGTACTCATATATTTCTGTCATAGTCAATAAAATTCATTCCACTGCTGTCATCCCTTTGTCCTGACCAGAACAACTGGATCGTGTTGAAGATGGCATGAACCATATTAACCAAGACATGAAGGAGGCCGAGAAAAGTTTAAAAGATTTAGGGAAATGCTGTGGCCTTTTCATATGTCCCTGTAACAAGTAGGTACTGACCCAACGAGCCCAAAAGTTCTTCACTATGTGGTGGCGTCCAGTTATTTTCCTTTCGTCACAGTGACTGTCTGAATCTGTTGTCTTCTCTTTGTCTTCTCTCCTCCTTTCTTTCTTTTGTTTCCTTTTCTTCTCACGTGCTTCGTTCTGTGGGGGATAAATTACTTGT
>NC_068428.1:32046684-32214184 GCF_023373465.1 Oncorhynchus keta
TGTTGATGCTGGGTTATTGACTTATGACCCAGCAGGTCAGCTCAGAAGACTGGAAACACAGCTTAGTAGAGGCATGGCTTTCATATAGTTTGTTTTGGCCACCTGTGAGAGTAAATGTCATTCCAGTTCATCTGTTCTGTTATATTGATATCACATGTAAAGGTTGAACACTGAAACTTTTGTAGCTTTAATGAGTCTTACACAAGTGTATGAGTTGGGGCCCAGTGGTTAGAGCGGTGGGCAAGTAACCAAAAGGTTGCTGGATCGAATCCCAGAGCTGACAAGGTAAAAATCTGTCATTCTGCCCCTGAGCAAGGCAGTTAACCCACTGTTCCCCGGGCACCGTGGATGTCGATTAAGGCAACCCCCTGCACCTCTCTGATTCAGAGGGGCTGGGTTAAAAGCGGAAGACACATCTCAGTTGAAGGCATTCAGTTGTACAACTGACTAGGTCTCCCCCTTTCCCCAAGAGCCGAAATATATCCCAATATTGGGATAGTTACCACTTTGTTACAATATATAAATAATACTGATATTAATTTTATATTAAAATATGTAACTTGCAAAAATAATCAAGGAAGATGTAAATTTGCAGTGGACAAACATAACATTATGAACTCTGAAAGCCACGCCCCTAATAGAACATGCCTCCTGGAAATAAGCTGTGGATTACATCTAAAAAGACCCAGATGCTGGGTCAGCCCCGCATGAAAGTGAATAAAAACACAACTGATGGTTAAAGTAACCTGTTGAGTAATCCAAACAACATGTTGGGTTATTTACGCATGTGTTCTGGCCAACATTTACCCAGCGCTGGGTTACCCAATAACCCAAATTGGGTTGTTTTTAACCCAACATTTTTTTTAGAATGCATGTTTACATCAGTATGTTATCTATCTATCTCCTTTCTCTGTTCTACCCATGACAGTCAGATCTACCAGACGATCCGATCCGAAGGCAGGCAGGCAGGCAGGCAGACACTGAGTGTTCTCCTCCAGAGACAAGTGCTAGTAAGTGATGGTACTAATGTCCCAGCCATGAAGGTTTTTAAAGAAATACCACTTCAGAGGGGTTTCTTTCCAGACAGGGATGAAAGGAAGTCACAATTTCTCCATGCTATAGGCCATCAGATCAAACATCAATCCTCATTTGTCTTTTCTCTTCCTAAAGGCTCTGGTGTTCTCCCATCGACCATGCCGAAGCTCGTAGAAAACATGGTGTGTTCATAATCTACTGGGATTCATGTGTTTTCCCAACATCAAACTAGCTTTTGAATGCGCTAACAGAGACATGCTTGTGTGAAAGCATGTCTAATCAAACTGAACAGTTGTGTCTAATCAAAAGCCTCTAGTGTACATTCAAACAAAACAAGTGTGAAAACCATGGGCTGAAAGACAACAGTGAAGAGTCACTCACCTGGCTTGTAATATAGTAGTTAGAAAAGTTGGTTGGTTCATAGGGAACTAGGGCCGTTTTTGTACTTTGTAAATTTATGCTAGTCATTTTAAGGACAAAATCTCTCTCTCTCTCTCTCTCTCTCTCTCTCTCTCTCTCTCTCTCTCTCTCTCTCTCTCTCTCTCTCTCTCTCTCTCTCTCTCTCTCTCTCTCTCTCTCTCTCTCTCTCTCTCTCTCTCTCTAATTTCAGGCATTTAGTTGGGATAGTAAATAGTAAGATTATTGCTGCTGGGTTTAATCAAGTGCTTGAGGAGTACTGTGTGTCTGGCTGAAGAGACTATAGAGACTGCTGCAGATTTAAATGGTTCCTCTTAGAAACCTGCTGTTTCTGTTGAGACAGACAGGCCAACAGCAACCTGCTGTTTCTGTTGAGACAGACAGGCCAACAGCAACCTGCTGTTTCTGTTGAGACAGACAGGCCAACAGCAACCTGCTGTTTCTGTTGAGACAGACAGGCCAACAGCAACCTGCTGTTTCTGTTGAGACAGACAGGCCAACAGCAACCTGCTGTTTCTGTTGAGACAGACAGGCCAACAGCAACCTGCTGTTTCTGTTGAGACAGACAGGCCAACAGCAACCTGCTGTTTCTGTTGAGACAGACAGGCCAACAGCATCCTGCTGTTTCTGTTGTGACAGACAGGCTAACAGCAACCTGCTGTTTCTGTTGAGACAGACAGGCCAACAGCATCCCCATCTGATCCATCCATACACCCCCCATCCATCAATCTATGCATCTGATCCATCTATCCACTCATACGTCCATCCACCCAATTCCCCATGCCCCCTCAACTCTCCATCTAGCCCTGCGAGAGAGAGAGAGAGAGAGAGAGAGAGAGAGAGAGAGAGAGAGAGAGAGAGATTAAAAACAGCTAGTCAGTGTTTACCTCCATGGCGAGCGCGGCGGTCTGCTGGTCATAGTGGTTGAGGTGGTTGGGCATGAAGGTGGAGTTATAGGGCAGCCGCTGACACAGACGCAGGGTGATAGGTTCACAGGTGAACATGCTGTGGCTCCCGGCTGCAGACTCCATGGGGATGGCCTCCACCACCACCGCTGGAGGCATCAGCATGGACACACACAGCACCCACAGCAGCTCCATGGTCCCCGCAGGCTGGTGAACGGACAGGGACAGGGTTAGGGAAGAACCCAGGCTGCGGACAGGGACAGGCTGAATCATCAGCCTCATTCACAAAGCAGTAGGTCGGTGATGGAGAGCAAAGTGTTGGGATACAGGTAAGTGGCGATCAGGGGAGAGACTGGCCCTGTTCCTGGTCTCAGAGTGTACCAGTCTGTGTGTGTAAAAAGATGGCTGCCATGGCTGAGGCTGAATGTCTCCATCACCCTCTTGAATCATAGGATCTTCATCACCTGAGCATGAGGCCTGGCTTTGGGTTGTCTGACCACAGGAGTCCCCTTCTCACCACATAAACAGGTTATAAACAATGATTTAGGTCAGAGAGTGGATCCCTGCAATAGGTGTAGAGGGATCTGGGGCAAAAATAGACAGAAACAATTAAGTACATTGTAGCCTGAATAATACCTGATTGCTCAATATTTTAAGGGGCTCTTTAGAAAAAATTATCCATTATTGTCCTTTCATGACCATTAGAATATGGTATGTGGATATGGAATAAATTCATTAGTGAAATGGTACACTAATTCTATCTATGTAGTAACAGTAGGCTACCATCATAGTCAGTGCTTTACTTGGGCAGGAGCTGTCCGGAGCGCCATACCAGCACTTCACAGTTTTTGGGAATTGTGTACCAGCTACTCTATAAAACAAAGTAGATTATCGCCGCCCCAGATTTACAGACTGAGGCAAAAAAAAGTTTATCAAAGCAGAATGAAGGCGGGATATGCATTAAAGAGCAATGGAGAGTGGGCATTCATTTCCTGATTTTGCTTTGTTCAAGTTTATTTGCCGCTAATCTGTGAATCTCTTTGCCAACCTGAATGCGCATGATACGCTGTTCCAAACGGTCAAATGACGGGTTGTAAAGGTCCTGGAAAGATTATGGAAATGTGTTTAAAATATTTTTGTTAATGAAATTCATGAAGGAATAGAATTTTAATATTATCAATCATTTAAAAATCTACATATCAGCCATTATCGAAATGACCCTTTAGTGTGTGTGTGTGTGTGTGTGTGTGTGTGTGTGTGTGTGTGTGTGTGTGTGTGTGTGTGTGTGTGTGTGTGTGTGTGTGTCAGTGCGACTGGGCGGTTGCCCAAGGAGAGAGAGCGCGACATTTCAGCAGCACGTATAAAATAATGACAGACAACTAGATAGCCAATTCAAAACAGAACTTGTAGCAGTTGTCACGCTAGGTAACCATAGCTAACTAAGCATTCATGTGGTTGTCGCCTTTCCACTGGCACTAAATAAATCTGCACCATTGAAAAGCTATGATTCACCTCTATTAAACAGTAGCCATGTAATTACCAAAACGTACAAAATATTCTAATAAACGAATTGACAAATAACTTGCTGTGCATAGATCTCCCCTGAAACATGAATATTTGAGCCTTATATATATAAACATGTCTAGTTAGATACCTTGCTTTGAAGTAGGCTACCTTATCCATTTGATCCCTGATTCATTGAATTAGGGAATTATTTTACAAAAGACAAAAGTATTTGGTTCTAATGTTGAAATGTTTTATATCAAGGGTGTCAACCATTCTCCAGGATAGCTCATGTGTGTGCAGCCCAAACATCAACCGCTCAACTGGACCTCACGTGGATGCGGAGGACCTTGATAAGCAGACGTGGGTGTTTCAGGGTTGGATCAAAAGACAAAACTACATGGGATTATACACAGCAGCCTTCCAGTGTCAATAATGCTTACGTTTTCGTGTAGGCTATAATGATAGTCATGAACATTTGGTTAAAAGTAGTGGAAAATGTGTATGACCCGTTAACAGTGAATGATCAGAGGTCTCTATCATAATTTGATTTGTGAACTTCAGTGAACATTGTCTAATGGACCGACATAGAAAAAAGACAGCAGCACTTCTAATAACACAGTTATAGCACAGAAATGTGCATTGTATCTTGTCTCTGTAAATATGCACACACCCTGTAGGAAGAGAATTATTCCCAAAAGCTCTTTTCCACAGCATTCTTTCCTACCGCTACCATGCCATTATTACTAAAGAACAGCGTGCACTTTCAAATATGACACATAAGATGACCAAAATGTTGACACAATATGTGATACGAAAAACTGCGTAATAGCATTTACTCAGCCTTCGGCTGGCTTTTTGTGCATAACATGCTTAGAACAATGTTATAAAACTACCAGTGACGACATAAAAGTGTAGTAGTTTTTATTCCACGTAATGGCCAAACCAAGGTTATCCACAAGGTTATCCATTCCGACAAATAAAATGTAGCAGAACAAAAGATGACGGTTGAGCTTCTTCCTTTCAGCTGATGTTTAATATATGAAGGCTAGTCTACATGAACTGAATCACTACAAGCGTATTCCGATGGTAAATTGTTAGTACCATCCCGCCAGCGGTATTGGCAATAGGCTACATGTGTTTGCAATAAACATACTATATTTAGGCGAGTGACAGAAAACATAATCAAAAAAGATTTACCTTTCTGTCGGCAGTTTTTTTTCTACGTGTCTGGGTTTTCCCACTCACGGAGCCCGTAACAATGAGTGAATAGCCCACTCCTCTCCTCCTCTCCTCCTCTCCTATCGGTTTAAGAACGAGAGCACGCATTAAACTCGGACACGCCAATTTAAACCAATGCCTTTTCTATCTTGCAGTAGCTGTCTGTAGCCCTATGAATATGTTCTAATATTTAACTTAGCCTACTGAAAACAAAATACAATTTCAGTTTTGAAATGACAAATTTATTTTTTCACATTTGTGTGACACAAATGTGTAAAACTAATTCAAAAAGTAAATTTGTCATTTCAAAACTGAAATTGTATTTTGTTTTCAGTAGGCTAAGGTAAATCTTAGAGCATATTCATAGGGCTGAAGGCCTACCTGGAATACAATAAAAACTGTGGATAACATATTTCTCTATTTTTTACGTTTTTATTTGATTCCAGGAAGAGGCCTTTAGTGGGGCACACACCCGTGTAAATAGTCTTAAGTTATTACTTCATATTGCAACACGAAGCGCATGCATGCGTCTCCTTGTGTGTGAGTGTGTGTGGTTTGTATTTCGGTCGGTGGCAACAGCACCACCCTTGTGTGTCGTGCGTGTCAAGCGGTGTTTGTGCCGCTCATTTCGTTGCTCTTGACGACGCAAAGCAGCGACAGTGACAGGGTTTATAGAGAAGGGAGGTGAACCCTAGGCAGGGACGCCGCTATGGATTTTAGTCCTTATGAAAAGATATCACATTGGGCCCCACCACCACAGGCCACACCAACCCTGCGCAATTGCTGTAACCACACACCTCCAGAACCCAATCGACCCATTCAAAGCTTTAAATAACTCTACCTTTGCAGGCTTGCAACTCTCTTTAAATCCAATATCTACTGTCCGATATTTACTGACAGTGAGCTGTGAAAATATAACACTGTGCAGACATGCATGCAACATTCTGCATACAGTGGAATTCACTATCTGATGCAAGACGGATATCCTCTATAAGACATGTGCTAAAAGCCATCTTTTACAGTCCAAATGTCATTTTAATGGTAAAATTCTTGAATGGAAAATTTTCTTAACATTAAAATATATATATATAACTTAAATATACATGAACCTTTTCAATTAAAATAAATGATCATGTTCATCTATAGAATGATTTAACAAACAAAATAATAAAATCAGCAGTAGATTTCTGAACTAAGTATACATACCAACTAGGAAATAAGCAGCTGTAAAAGTGGAAATGGAAAACAAAATGGAAATGAAAAGGCCTGATTGTGGCTAGAGGAAAGGTCAAGTGGTCACCAAATCAATAGGTTTCTTCCACTTGGGGTCTTGATTGTGCAAAACAAATTTTATGGCAATCCAGCCATTGCTTTGAGATATATCTTGTTCTCAGTCTTGCACCCAGCCTGTGGGCATTGTGTGTAGTGATCCAATATCCATATCCATGCCATCTAACAGTTATCACTGACCCCTTGCTCAGCCTTAATCACCAAGCCTTTTTGCTAGTAAAGTCACTGATCAAAGTCTTGAAGTCCAGCCTTCTAGCTACGTAGCTGACTTTCAATGGGACAGCATGACAAGACTGCAAAGCCTGTCCAGGGACATAGCGAACCTCAAATAGTTTTAAAAAAAAATCAGTTTTAGTTTACTGGAAGCTCTCTCGCCACCAGCAACAGTCACAGGCAGTGTGCAAAATATACGTAAAGCAACGCACACCTCTCCCAAAATGCTTTGCAGCTGCATCTTACAAGTTGCATTCAGGAGACCAAGAGGGAACAAGTTAGGGGGGAAAGTGGCAGCATATACAGTGTTCAGGTGTCTTACTTCATGTTGAAACTCAGGTGTCAGATCTCTGGAATACTTCATGATCAGTGGTTGGCACACAGAAGGGACTTTATCCTCACTAATCTGCCCAACTTTCAGAACAGCAGAAAATTGTTCTACATTTTTTTCAGTGGTGTGGAGCTTAGTGTCCAAGTCACTTCTGATGTTGTCCATAGCAGTAAAACACACTGTGTTCGGAAAACCATTGCTGCACTGTCCTGATCTGTCTCCTCTTGAGAGGTCTCACCATGGAATCTCTTCCTTTTCCTCTGGCGGCTGTGTTCCTTGCTAAATTGAGGTACAACATCCATTTGCGTAGCAATCAGTGTTGCCTCAGACAGGAGAGACTCTCATCCATCTCTAAAAGCCTCCATCTCCAAGAGCCTGCATCTCTAAGAGCCTGCATCTCTAAGAGCCTGCATCTCTAAGAGCCTGCATCTCTAAGAGCCTGCATCTCTAAGAGCCTGCATCTCTAAGAGCCTGCATCTCTTCCTTCAAGTCTCTGATATGGGCTGCCTCTGTGTCAAGTGCAATTTTTCCTGACTGGAGAATCACATTCCTGTCCTCAATGCATTGCAGTACCTGCAATTATGCCACTGACATGTCATTCAACACAATGCTGCTCACCTCCTTCAGTTGGGAGTAGGGCTGGTTCAGGGGTATGGGGATGGGGAGACAGGGCTGGTTCAGGGGGATGGGGAGGCAGGGCTGGTTCAGGGTTATGGGGATGGAGAGGCAGGGCTGGTTCAGGGTTATGGGGATGGAGAGGCAGGGCTGGTTCAGGGTTATGGGGATGGGGAGGCAGGGCTGGTTCAGGGTTATGGGGATGGGGAGACAGGGCTGGTTCAGGGTTATGGGGATGGGGAGACAGGGCTGGTTCAGGGGGATGGGGAGACAGGGCTGGTTCAGGGGGATGGGGAGCAGGGCTGGTTCAGGGGATGGGGAGACAGGGCTGGTTCAGGGGATGGGGAGTAGGGCTGGTTCTGGGGTATGGGGATGGGGAGACAGGGCTGGTTCAGGGGGATGGGGAGACAGGGCTGGTTCAGGGGGATGGGGAGACAGGGCTGGTTCAGGGGGATGGGGAGACAGGGCTGGTTCATGGGTATGGGGAGACAGGGCTGGTTCAGGTGTATGGGGAGACAGGGCTGGTTCAGGTGTATGGGGAGACAGGGCTGGTTCAGGTGTATGGGGAGACAGGGCTGGTTCAGGTGTATGGGGAGACAGGGCTGGTTCAGGGGGATGGGGAGACAGGGCTGGTTCAGGGGTATGGGGATGGGGAGACAGGGCTGGTTCAGGGTTATGGGGATGGGGAGACAGGGCTGGTTCAGGGGGATGGGGAGCAGGGCTGGTTCAGGGGATGGGGAGACAGGGCTGGTTCAGGGGATGGGGAGACAGGGCTGGTTCAGGGGATGGAGAGACAGGGCTGGGTCAGGGGGATGGGGAGACAGGGCTGGTTCAGGGGATGGGGAGACAGGGCTGGTTCAGGGGGATGGGGAGACAGGGCTGGTTCAGGGGGATGGGGAGACAGGGCTGGTTCAGGGGATGGGGAGACAGGGCTGGTTCATGGGGATGGGGAGACAGGGCTGGTTCAGGTGTATGGGGAGACAGGGCTGGTTCAGGTGTATGGGGAGACAGGGCTGGTTCAGGTGTATGGGGAGACAGGGCTGGTTCAGGGGGATGGGGAGACAGGGCTGGTTCAGGGGGATGGGGAGACAGGGCTGGTTCAGGGGGATGGGGAGACAGGGCTGGTTCAGGGGGATGGGGAGACAGGGCTGGTTCAGGGGGATGGGGAGACAGGGCTGGTTCAGGTGTATGGGGAGACAGGGCTGGTTCAGGGGATGGAGAGACAGGGCTGGTTCAGGGGGATGGAGAGACAGGGCTGGTTCAGGGGGTGGGGAGACAGGGCTGGTTCAGGGGGATGGGGAGACAGGGCTGGTTCAGGGGGATGGGGAGACAGGGCTGGTTCAGGGGGATGGAGAGACAGGGATGGTTCAGGGGGATGGGGAGACAGGGCTGGTTCAGGGGGATGGGGAGACAGGGCTGCTGAGCCTGAAGCTGCATCTGTTGGGCCTGGCACCAGACGGGGGCAGGGACAACTGATTTAGTATGAATAGCTTGCCAAAAGTTCACCTTCATTGATTAAATGTTTTATACAAAGGTTCTTTGGATGTTTACTTTTTGCTAAAAACAAGAAAAATAAACCGTTAGTTTTATTAATACATTGTAATTCAAATGTTCTATTAATGAAGATAGGTTAATCATTTAATATTTTAAAAATTTTACCTAATGTTTGAATAATTTTTTAGGGCCCCTGTCAGTCACAGGCCCTTAGGACGATTCCAACTGGTGCATCAACTTTCCCCCACACCGTTTGAACGGGGAGTCTGGAAACGACACTACATAGAGACAGTACTGGAGCTCCACATCGGCAAACCAAAGGTGAGTGACTGGGGGCCTGGACAGTGTTTAAAACAACCTGTAAGGAACAGACACAGTTCCTGTGTGTGTGTGTGTGTGTGTGTGTTCAGACTCCCTCAAAGCAGCAGTTCATCATCCCAGAGGTGACGTCCATAAACGCTGTGACCTTAGACCAATAAGAAAGTATCCTCAGAGAGGTGCTTTCCGCACCCCAGGTCCAGTGAGAGATGGGCAATGGCAGCACCACAAGGGGGTCCCAGCATTAGGGGCTGCCCCCTTGGAGGGGTACAGACATACACCCCAGTGACACGGAGATGGAACTATCTGGAGAATCTGGACCCCATAGAGCATGGCGTAAGAATACTTCCTCTGGTAGTTTGTGTGTGTGTATAGTGAAATTTACATCAGTCTTAAAATACAAAGCATTTACCATACCATTGTATTCATTCCCAAATGAAAGCACAACCTATCATGCACTGCACCTGTGGCCTGGGATAAATACAGTTGTATTGAATTGAACAAATCAGCACATCGGATTAATTAGGTTTAAAATTCCCATGTAACTTGACCTGGTGTTCCTGTGACATGATCGAAGTAAAAAACAGCAGGGTGATCATCACCAACCAGGCCAAGCCAGACAATACAACGAATAATGAGCTGTCGAAATACAATTCTAAACTACACAAGGCCAAGCCAGTCAACACAAAGAAGAGCTGTCTGCAGTCATTCACTAGTAAGCACCTCTTAATAGAATGTGACACAGTTGTTCTTCTATCTTCATAGGGACCTCAAATTCATTTCCATTGAAAATTCTATTTTCCCTAACCCATAACCCTAAAACACTAACCCTGATTCGAACCGTAACCCTAAAACACTAACCCTGATTCGAACCGTAACCCTAAACCCTAACCCTGATTCGAACCGTAACCCTAAACCCTAACCCTGATTCGAACCGTAACCCTAAACCCTAACCTTAAAATAACGTTTGTCCTCATGATGGCATGGGAAATAACCACACAAGAGAGGATTTTCCTTGTTTTACTATCCTTGTGGGGAATGTAGGTTATTTTTGGTCCCCAACAAGGATAGATGAACCAACCCATACACCAGAGGCATCATGCATATGGAACAGACTTCATATGGAAATGTATGTTAATACACTACCCAGGGGACTGTGTGTGTCAGTGAGGACAAAAAACACTGATGCTGCTTCAGGGGAGGGGCAGAGAAAAATTAAAGTTTTTCCATCTACAGAAATACCAAACTAAAAGATAAAACACCTAAATATATTGTAAATAATACAATAAGTAGTTGACTAATTCTCTCATTTGACAACTTAGACACGGACATGGACAATACAGACACTATAACATACAGTACACCGTACAGTACAGCATATACCACAATACACCATACAGTACACCGTACGCCATACAGTACAATACACCATACAGTACACCATACACCATACAGTACGCCATACAGTACACCATACACAATACAGTACGCCATACAGTACACCACGCCGTACAATCCAGTACACCATACACCATACAGTACACCATACACCATACAGTACACCATACACCACAGTACGCCATACACCATACAGTACACCATACACAATACATTGTATTTGTACATTGTATTGTGTATGGTGTATGGCGTACTGTATGGTGTACTGTATGGTGTATGGTGTACTGGATTGTACGGCGTGGTGTACTGTATGGCGTACTGTATGGTGTATGGTGTACTGTATGGTGTATTGTACTGTATGGCGTATGGTGTACGGTATACTGTATGGTGTATTGTGGTATATGCTGTACTGTACGGTGTACTGTATGTTATAGTGTCTGTATTGTCCATGTCCGTGTCTAAGTTGTCAAATGAGAGAATTAGTCAACTACTTATTGTATTATTTACAATATATTTAGGTGTTTTATCTTTTAGTTTGGTATTTCAATGAGGACACACAGGATCACACCAGTACAAAACACTATGACCTGCATGTTTAAAATGCATCTATCCTTCCTCCCTTACTTCTTTCCTTCCTTCCACCTTCTTTTGCTCCTCCCCTCCTTCCTTTCATCACAAAGGTCACAGGATCACACCTAGTAAGACCAATTCCTTCAATGCACATTCTTGGTGGAACTATAACAGAATGACAAAGCTCTCCATCAAATAAGAATCCTTTGTCTCTGTGCTGAAGTCTCTCTGTCCAAGGCAACATGTGACATGACATTCTTATTCAATCAAAGCTTTCTTTCTTATTGTGCATCTACTGTATCACACATCATTCACGTACATGTTTTGGGGGTTTTAGCAACACCACAACTACCAGCTTACAGTGGTGGATCCTCATATCGCCACCCTGTGGAGCACTTAATTACTGCAGTACTCAGACGCCAAACAGCACTGCAGACTACAGGGACAGAGGCAATTAGGAGGAGGGAGAATCAGAAGAGAAGCTGTTCAACCAACACAGTACTGGGAAGATGGACTGATAGTGTCCTCTTGACATGGGATTTACAGCAAATCATGTTTACCTTCATTTCCACTAAGTTTCATTATGACAGAAATACATCATATAAAAACATATGGCTACGTCTGGAAAATGTAAATACAATATTCATTAGAACAAACGCAGGTGCACGAAATGTAACAGTTTTATTTTCAGTTCACACACCCATTCAATATGCAATATAAAGCTAAAGCCATTTAGAAACATTGAACCAGCGTTCCAAACTATGAAACAGTTGTCAGTTAACTTCCCCCCCCTTCTTTATATTCAATACAGCTTCATTCAACACACCATAATCAGAATAGCATATATTGGGCTGAAAAAGGCATTTTGGAGTTCAATACTGACAAGAGGTTTGACAGAAATTGGTTTTGGAATTAAACCTCAGTATTTGTATCAATATCATACTGTACATTTAGCTGAATGTCTTGTCCATGTACAGTATTCATTCATTGCATATACAAATTGTCCTTCACACAAAAAATATATGTCTAAATTGTCAATGTATTATGTATTACCAGAAACTATAGGAAATAAACAATTAACATGAATGTTAAAATCCACTGTGGACATTTGATGGTCGTTCAACAAATGTTAGTTACTAGTATTTTATATTACGATGAGTACACAGATGGAGAGTTACTGGTATTTTATATTACGATGAGTACATAGATGGAGAGTGTGTATGAAGTATCAAAATAGATACGGTAATATATAGCTAGGTATTTTGATTTGGCATGGATTTCAAAATCTATAGCCATTTGTCTCATTTCACATTAGCACTGTAAATCCTATTTACTGTCTAATTAAATATATTTAATTCATAATTATCTGAGGTTGGTGTCTATATTGCTGACTTAGCGACAAATAAAGGTACAAGCTACTTTAGTCTAGTGAAAATCCCATTTTAAAAATGGTCCTAGGTTTGTCTTTCTCTGATAAGGAAAAATGTGACCAGGATACATTTGCAGAAGCTTAGCTAGTATTTAGTAGTCAGTCTTTAGTGCCAGTCTGTTTGTCACATCATGCCAACTCCCTGTCACTCATTGGCTGCGTTCAGACAGGCAGACTTATTCTGATCTTTTTTTCACTAATTGAATCTTTGATCAATCAGATCAGATCCTTTGATAATACTTGGGCAAAAGATCAGAATTGGGCTCCCTATGTTAACGCAGAAATGGAATTGGCAGGAGCAGAATAATTGTTTGGATGCTGCTCAACATGACAATGGCCTATTGGTCTAGTGGTTCCCAACCAGGGGTACTAGGACCCATGGGGGTACTTGAGAAGACCCATTACACCATAGGCTTACTGCTAAATGCACGAGGGGGTACTTTAGTGGTCGTCCGGACAGAGCAGTCGGTGGTACGGTAACCCAAAAAGCTAGTCCATCTTAAATTCCACGTTCGTCTGGACAGACCGGAGCGAGACCGCAGCACACCACAGGATTTCTACAAGTCATTAATCCTAACATGCGATTGTCTGACCTATATGTTAAGTCAGATCACCAAACAACGGTTTCTCCAATTCATAGAACACAATGTATTTTCATTAGAGACGCAACTCACAATCCTGCCGTTTTGTACACAACTTTCCAATATTGTTCTCCAGTTAATAATTATATTAATTCAATTGACCACTGAACCATGTCAAATATACATACGCCATTGTATACAAGCTGAATGAGTTTAGAGAATACTCCTATAATGCCCCTTTGGTCAACGTTCATTAGCATTAAACAATGGTCTACACAAAGAACAGCTCAAAAGAAAACAGAAGTTACACAGGTTTAACAGTCTGACATATATTTCATCTAACGTCGAATCATGACTCCAGATTTAATCAGAGTCAATCCAAACAAAATCAGGTGACACAAATATCTTTGTATTTTGGATGAAAGTTGAAAAAATAAAAAAAATAAAAGAGACATGGCTTTATTCTTCAGAATGGTACTTTGTATACTGAAATTATACATTTTCAGGGATTTATTTTTCACCGCAGTCCAATTCCCAACCCTACTTCTCAAAGTGTGTAATGGTTCACACCTCTTCATGGAATGGACAGGTGTGAGAACTCCCTGTACTCAATACACCAAAACAATGGGGGAGGGAACGAGTGTACACGCCAGGTATAGAGTCCCACAGCGTAGGTGTCATAACATCCATATAACCAAGAGGCCAAACAAGGAAATGGTTCCAATCGTTTTCCCACCATTCATTTTCCTCATAGGGGATATTAGAAACAGTTAAAATAAGAGCTGTCTTTCGTCTAGGCTTTACTCTGGTGTGGCATTTTGATAACCGTGAAAATCATTCTTGGACAAGGTGACTTTTATCAATATATTCAGCTCTATTTACTCTCAGATTATAAAATGCTAATTAGCATCAAAATAGACATCATACAAGACTACAAATCCCTACAAACTCCTGCACGTCATCTCTCGCTGACACCTTTGAGGTATTGTGTCAATTTCAGTGGTGGAAAAAGTACCCAATAGTCATACTTGAGTAAAAGTAAAGAAACCTTAATAGAAAATTAAAAGGTGAGTCACCCAGTAAAATAAGTAAGGAAAAGTCTAAAAGTATTTGGTTTTAAATATACTTAAGTATCAAAGTAAGAGTACAAATAATTTCAAATTCCTTATATTAAGTAAACCAGACGGAAAAATATTATATATATTTTTTTAACGGACAGCCAGGGGCACACTCCAAACTTAGACATAATTTCCAAACGAACTATTAGTGTTTAGTGAGTTCGCCAGATCAGAGGCAGCAGGGATGACCAGGGATGTTTTCTTGATAAGTGTGTGAATTGGACAAATTTCCTACCCTGTTAAGCATTCAAAATGTAATGAGTACTTTTGGGTGTCAGGGAAAATGTATGGAGTAAAAAGTACATTATTTTCTTTAGAAATGCAGTGAAGTCAAATAAAAAATTGTCAAAAATATAAACAGTAAAGTACAGATACCCCCAAAACTACTTAAGTAGTACTTTAAAGTATCTGTACACCACCGGTCAATTTAAAACATTCAAAAGACAGTTCACAGAATTGTCAATTTAAAGAAATGGAGCCAATTTATTTATTAAATACATTTAGCTAACAGATAAGAATCTCTAAATTAACTACCGTTGCCTCAATTTGGCAGTTTAGTCCAGCTCATCATGGCATTTGTAGTTCTTTATGATAGCAACTAATTAGCATTTCATTTGGGGGGATTAAATAGAGGCGAATATATTGATAAAAGTAACTTTGTCCTAGAGAAATTTAACATTTATCTAAACCTCACACCAGGGTTAGCCTATATGAATGACAGTCCTATTTTAAGTGTTTCTAAAATCCCCTATAGGAAAATAATGGTAGAAAAACAATTGGAACCATTTCCTTATTTGACCGCTAGGTTTTATGGGTATTATGACTCATACTGTGGTGGTCTACAGGGGTAGAGAATGGGACAACAGTCTGACTGGTCTTACAGTATAAAGGAGAATGACTAGAAGGTTCATCATCATCACTGCCATCCTACTACAGGAGTAGAGATCACAAAAGCAGTGGAAGGAATTGTTTTTGTCGCTCCGTGTCACTTAAATATAACCTGACAGTTTTGATTTAAAGCTGCTTTTTTGAACAATAGATTTCTGTTAGATACAGAGTCCCAAATACAGACAAGAAAAACCCCTAAAATCACACTGTGTCCCAATCCTCCTGTCATACAGGTAAAAAAATAAACATTTGGTTGATCTGTTTATTTCTTATGGCACGTACTGCCTTTGTCATTTTCTTGCCAACAAGGCACAAAGTCCACCAACTTACTGAGAACACGTTATATGAAAGCCATCACTTCTTCCCCTCAACACATCCCCTGCTAAATTCCAAACCAGCCCCTAGCTAGCCTCTACTTCCTAGGCACTCTTGTAGATAGGAGAGGATTGAGTAGGGTTGAACAATCTTCACCTTGCCATCCACAGGAGACAGGACAAACAGATCTGGAACATGGGGTGTATTCATTATGTCGGATTCCTTTGCAAAAGTTTTGCAACGGAAAACGTTCATTTCAATTGGAAAACGTTTTGCAACAGAAGTAAGAGTTTCTATTGGACACATGCAGGTAGGTCCCTCCAAGTTTGGAGCCGTCTGCTCGGTTTGTTTCCGTTTAGTTGCTGCAGTAAACGGTTTCCTTTGCAAACGGAATCCGACTAATTAATACACCCCAGGCTAGGAGTTGATTTGGAATTCATCTTTTGTTGACACAAACCACAGATGAAGCTCCTTTCATTCGCCCTCTCACTCACAGGAACCAACCAGAGTGCTTGGCTCAGTCACAGGAACCAACCAGAGTGCTTGGCTCAGTCACAGGAACCAACCAGAGTGCTTGGCTCAGTCACAGGAACCAACCAGAGTGCTTGTTTCTCCAAACGCTACTTGCCAAGCTCAGTTTGTAAGGCTGAAAGGTATGTTAACATAATAACAGTAAAAGGCAATTCATTTCTCGAAGAAAAGGGTATACGTTCTATACGTTTCAGTAACTTGCAGGGAATGACTATGTAAATACACAAGTATTAACATCCAGTCTTTTAAATTATGTAAACATATACATCTTTCGTTGAGGTCAGTACATTGATCCTCTTCATATAAAAGCGTTACTGAAGCATGGAGCGGATGTTTTTTGGAGTGGACTCGTCGTGCAGGTGTTTGGTGGTGAACCTGAAAGACAAAGCAGGATGAAGGCATAGGGCTGAAACACCTAGCTTGTTTTTAACCTTTACCAAAATAAGCCAATTTAATGAAGGTTTTTAACAGATATACAGAAGTGCCTTGGGATTGTTTGCTGTATTGCCGTGGGTGCAATCCAGAGAGCACCCTCTACCACTCAGTAATATTGGAAGCTAAGGAGCACTCCTACCACAATACCATTTATAAATCATCTGGCATTTCAACTGAATAAGGTGAGACATCAAAGAAGTACCGTCTCATCAGAGAAGTACTAAATTAAAGCGAGGATAGAGACTTACTTGAGGGCGTTCAGGAGACCTTCAACATTATCTGCTGGCTGTTCTTTCAGGACCTTTATGCATCCCTTCATCTGATGAAAAAAAAAAAAGAAATGCGCCATTACTCTGGATACACATGTAAAACATTCAAACAGAAATTCACACACATTTTCCATTGGCATGACTTAGACAAAACAGAGTGATACACATGATGCTAACGTCAGGCTTTCAGTAGCCCCTGTATGTATAGAAGATGTATTATAGAAGATGTATTATTCCATACGGGTTGGGAATTTGTTTCCTGCTTTAACCAACTCCTCCGCACTGGGAGCCTTCTGTAACCTCCAGGTCACCTTCCCCTGTAAACAGCCCGGTAGTAACAGTATAGGTGAGAGAGGAGGTTCTCACGTCTATCTTGGAGGACTTGTTGAAGGCTCCGTTGGGATGGACGTGGTCGTACAGGATGATGACTCCAACCATCACTCTCATACAGAACAGCAGCGTGTCCTCACTGTTGAACCGGCACGTGTAGTCTCTGGAGGGAGAGAGGGATACACACACACGCCAGTTCACAGTACACGTTGAACAGTTGTTTATAGCGTGGCATTGATAAACAGACCCACTCTTAGTCACTCTGCTAAATGTCAACAGGTAAAGTACATCAAGTCAACTCACGGTGTCTCCAGCATGACTTTACAGACACTGGCCATTGTACTGAGAACGTCAGTGGTGTTCTCCAGGGGTAATGTCTTGTTCTGGAGATATAACAAGGTAACAACACAAACCATAGTCAAACTGAATAAATGAGGGAACCAGACTTAACTTACAACACCCACCTGCTTCAAAATCTGACTGAACAGGGAGTAACACAACTGAACTCTAACAGACACTGCTGCTATTAACACAAATCTAACCATCAACTCTTTTCACAGAGCAGCTAACAATAAGAAGGAAGTCTCTTACCTCTGTTACGAAGTTTGTCGTAGCTGTGCTTAAGGTTTTCAGCATGGGCGTCGCCTCGGCATAGAACAGTGACATTCTGTTGGCCATCTCATTGTTGACCTCTCTCTCTATATCCAACTAAAGACAAAACAGGAAGAGGGTCAACATCTGATCCATCTTTAGCTTCAAGGCAGAGGAGAGTGGATGTCAACAGAGGACTGCTAACCAGGCCTTACACAGACAAGCTATTCTGTCACATTCAGACTAAAATAGACATGACTACAGTCACAAAATTCAGGTAACTTTCCAAAAATGACCAGGTTTTTCAGAAATCCCTTTTGGAAGATTGGTAAAGTTACATGATTTTTTGTAACCCTAGACCGACATAACAGTTCTCTCAGACTCACATTCATGTTGTTTATCCTGTTTCGGCTGATGGTCCTCCTGTAATAACTGAAGTCATTCTGAATGGCAGGAATTCTCATCTGAAAGTTAAGAGGACATTCATTTAGTTCCAACAGACAACATGGGAACTGTTATTTGTCAAGAGGGAATAAAATAGGTGCTAACTTTGCACTTGTGTACAGAAATTAACCGTTTGAAATTACGTGTGTGTGTGTGTGTGTGTGTGTGTGTGTGACTGACCTTGAGTTCGTCAAAGCGCAGGGTAAAGTGAAGGATCTCAGCAAACTGTTTGGCCAGAGCCTGCTCCTTCTCTAGATGCTGGGTGGGGGTGTACGGCGGGCATGTCAGGGACTCCAGCAGGCTCTGAAGGGCCCTCTCTACAGGAGAAGAAACACACTTAATACATTACAAACATGAGGTAAGTTTTAAACACGCCAGGCTCTCCAGCAGGCTATGGAGGGCCCTCTTCAAACACCTGAAGAAGGAAAATGCTACGGTTGTAAAAAAAAAAAAAAAAAACATGTTTCATGTCTCCAATGTGAAATAGATTACATTAAAAATATATAATATTAATAGTATACCAACATTTAATTGATTGGCTTTTGATAGTAATTAAAATGTCAACCCCCGTCACACGAAGTGCTTCTTCGTGGAAGGATAAAGGTTGGACTTACCTAGTCTCAGCGAGAAGCCGTACAACTTTTTGAGTCGTATGACTAAGGGACAGACTGAGTTCCAGGCTCTCTCCTGTAGGATCATGTCATTGGGGTTCTGAATGGCCTGGGCGGAAACAATGACAGACTCTATGGTTAAATGTACATCATCTATATGGAATTGTAAAAAATTGAGTAATGAAAACCATTCTGAGATGTCTGGTATGAAATCATCAATTTAGCTTTACATTTATAGGTTCGAGTGAGTGTGAATATGCATAGCCTGTGCCTACGACTGTGTGTGTGTGTAAGCATATCCAGTAGATATACAGTGCCTTGCGAAAGTATTCGGCCCCCTTGAACTTTGCGACCTTTTGCCACATTTCAGGCTTCAAACATAAAGATATAAAACTGTATTTTTTTGTGAAGAATCAACAACAAGTGGGACACAATCATGAAGTGGAACGATATTTATTGGATATTTCAAACTTTTTTTAACAAATCAAAAACTGAAAAATTGGGCGTGCAAAATTATTCAGCCCCCTTAAGTTAATACTTTGTAGCGCCACCTTTTGCTGCGATTACAGTTGTAAGTCGCTTGGGGTATGTATGTCTATCAGTTTTGCACATCGAGAGACTGAATTTTTTCCCCATTCCTCCTTGCAAAACAGCTCGAGATCAGTGAGGTTGGATGGAGAGCATTTGTGAACAGCAGTTTTCAGTTCTTTTCCACAGATTCTCGATTGGATTCAGGTCTGGACTTTGACTTGGCCATTCTAACACCTGGATATGTTTTTGAACCATTCCATTGTATATTTTGCTTTATGTTTTGGATCATTGTCTTGTTGGAAGACAAATCTCCGTCCCAGTCTCAGGTCTTTTGCAGACTCCATCAGGTTCTTCCAGAATGGTCCTGTATTTGGCTCCATCCATCCTCCCATTAATTTTAACCATCTTCCCTGTCCCTGCTGAAGAAAAGCAGGCCCAAACCATGATGCTGCCACCACCATGTTTGACAGTGGGGATGGTGTGTTCAGGGTGATGCGCTGTGTTGCTTTTACGCCAAACATAACGTTTTGCATTGTTGCCAAAAAGTTCAATTTTAGTTTCATCTGACCAGAGCACCTTCTTCCACATGTTTGGTGTGTCTCCCAGGTGGCTTGTGGCAAACTTTAAAACAACACTTTTTATGGATATCTTTAAGAAAAGGCTTTCTTCTTGCCACTCTTCCATAAATGCCAGATTTGTGCAATATACGATTGATTGTTGTCCTATGGATAGAGTCTCCCACCTCAGCTGTAGATCTCTGCAGTTCATCCAGAGTGATCATGGGCCTCTTGGCTGCATCTCTGATCAGTCTTCTTGTATGAGCTGAAAGTTTAGAGGGACGTCCAGGTCTTGGTAGATTTGCAGTGGTCTGATACTCCTTCCATTTCAATATTATCGCTTGCACAGTGCTCCTTGGGATGTTTAAAGCTTGGGAAATCTTTTTGTATCCAAATCCTTCACAACAGTATCTCGGACCTGCCTGGTGTGTTCCTTGTTCTTCATGATGCTCTCTGCGCTTTTAACGGACCTCTGAGACTATCACAGTGCAGGTGCATTTATACGGAGACTTGATTACACACAGGTGGATTGTATTTATCATCAATAGTCATTTAGGTCAACATTGAATCATTCAGAGATCCTCACTGAACTTCTGGAGAGAGTTTGCTACACTGAAAGTAAAGGGGCTGAATAATTTTGCACGCCCAATTTTTCAGTTTTTGATTTGTTAAAAAAGTTTGAAATATCCAATAAATGTCGTTCCACTTCATGATTGTGTCCCACTTGTTGATTCTTCACAAAAATATACAGTTTTAAATCTTTATGTTTGAAGCCTGAAATGTGGCAAAAGGTCGCAAAGTTCAAGGGGGCCGAATACTTTCGCAAGGCACTGTACATACCTCTCGTATCTCCTGTCCGGCTCCCTTGTAGGCCTGTAGGCCAGAGAGGATGCTCTCAGAGTCCTGGAGCACCGCGTTCACCTGGTTCCATACATCTCTCTCACAGTCTGTGGGCTGTGCATCTGACACACACCACAACAACAGTTAGCCTGGCTAGTTGGCAGGCAGCATATAGACAACACACCAGTTAGCCTGGCTAGCTAGCAGGCAGCATATAGACAACACAACAGTTAGCCTGGCTAGCTAGCAGGCAGCATATAGACAACACAACAGTTAGCCTGGCTAGCTAGCAGGCAGCATATAGACAACACAACAGTTAGCCTGGCTAGCTAGCAGGCAGCATATAGACAACACAACAGTTAGCCTGGCTAGCTAGCAGGCAGCATATAGACAACACAACAGTTAGCCTGGTTAGCTAGCAGGCAGCATATAGACAACACAACAGTTAGCCTGGCTAGCTAGCAGGCAGCATATAGACAACACAACAGTTAGCCTGGCTAGCTAGCAGGCAGCATATAGACAACACAACAGTTAGCCTGGCTAGCTAGCAGGCAGCATATAGACAACACAACAGTTAGCCTGGCTAGCTAGCAGGCAGCATATAGACAACACAACAGTTAGCCTGGCTAGCTAGCAGGCAGCATATAGACAACACAACAGTTAGCCTGGCTAGCTAGCAGGCAGCATATAGACAACACAACAGTTAGCCTGGCTAGCTAGCAGGCAGCATATAGACAACACAACAGTTAGCCTGGCTAGCTAGCAGGCAGCATATAGACAACACAACAGTTAGCCTGGCTAGCTAGCAGGCAGCATATAGACAACACTGTACTGGAGTGGACATTAAACTCATACACATTCTGACAATTTGGTTTTCAATGATTATGTGATACAAACGGTCCTTTAACAGGAATTGGGAACTATGTGTATGCCTTTATTTGATTGTCAAAAACCAATCATGCATGTATGCATTGGACGTTTTCTAACACAGTAATACCATTTATAATGCTTAGAATAGAATCTCAGCAACGAATAGCATGATACAATATACTTTAGTGAGGGAATTGTAAAACAGTCAGCAAGCATGACATAAACATGAATATCTCTGGTTCAAAGATAATCTAAGCACGAGGAGACAGGGAAAGGCTACTCTGTGGTAAACAGAAGAGCAGCATGGAATCTGCCAGTATAATAGCAGCACGACCTGCTGCTCCCTACAAGGCTACAGAAGGCAGCGGCTTATAGCTCTGCCCTTTAGATGGCAAGCTCTTAATCATACTCAATGCATTTTCATATTAGAAGCTGCAGCTAACACACATACAGTAACTTAAGGAATATGATTGGAGTGAGTGGAATAGGCTACTACTAAGGAATATGATTGGCGTGAGTGGAATAGGCTACTACTAAGGAATATGCTTTGCGTGAGTGGAATAGGCTACTACTAAGGAATATGCTTTGTGTGAGTGGAATAGGCTACTACTAAGGAATATGCTTTGTGTGAGTGGAATAGGCTACTACTAAGGAATATGCTTTGTGTGAGTGGAATAGGCTACTACTAAGGAATATGATTGGCGTGAGTGGAATAGGCTACTACTAAGGAATATGCTTTGCGTGAGTGGAATAGGCTACTACTAAGGAATATGCTTTGCGTGAGTGGAATAGGCTACTACTAAGGAATATGCTTTGCGTGAGTGGAATAGGCTACTACTAAGGAATATGCTTTGCGTGAGTGGAATAGGCTACTACTAAGGAATATGCTTTGCGTGAGTGGAATAGGCTACTACTAAGGAATATGCTTTGCGTGAGTGGAATAGGCTACTACTAAGGAATATGCTTTGTGTGAGTGGAATAGGCTACTACAAAGGAATATGCTTTGTGTGAGTGGAATAGGCTACTACAAAGGAATATGCTTTGCGTGAGTGGAATAGGCTACTACTAAGGAATATGCTTTGCGTGAGTGGAATAGGCTACTACTAAGGAATATGCTTTGTGTGAGTGGAATAGGCTACTACTAAGGAATATGCTTTGCGTGAGTGGAATAGGCTACTACTAAGGAATATGCTTTGCGTGAGTGGAATAGGCTACTACTAAGGAATATGATTTGTGTGAGTGGAATAGGCTACTACAAAGGAATATGATTGGCGTGAGTGGAATAGGCTACTACTAAGGAATATGATTGGCGTGAGTGGAATAGGCTACTACTAAGGAATATGATTGGCGTGAGTGGAATAGGCTACTACAAAGGAATATGATTGGCGTGAGTGGAATAGGCTACTACTAAGGAATATGATTGGCGTGAGTGGAATAGGCTACTACTAAGGAATATGATTGGCGTGAGTGGAATAGGCTACTACTAAGGAATATGATTGGCGTGAGTGGAATAGGCTACTACAAAGGAATATGATTGGCGTGAGTGGAATAGGCTACTACTAAGGAATATGATTGGCGTGAGTGGAATAGGCTACTACTAAGGAATATGATTGGAGTGAGTGGAATAGGCTACTACTAAGGAATATGATTGGAGTGAGTGGAATAGGCTACTACTAAGGAATATGATTGGAGTGAGTGGAATAGGCTACTACTAAGGAATATGATTGGCGTGAGTGGAATAGGCTACTACTAAGGAATATGATTGGCGTGAGTGGAATAGGCTACTACTAAGGAATATGCTTTGTGTGAGTGGAATAGGCTACTACTAAGGAATATGCTTTGTGTGAGTGGAATAGGCTACTACTAAGGAATATTCTTTGTGTGAGTGCTTGCCCCATGTCTCTCTGTCATTTTTTAAGTCAAGAGTATATTTTATTATGTTAACAGTTCAGCTGCTGTCTCTAGCCTATATCATGTTTAGGAAGAGTTGCAAGGCAATGAAGCAATGGACATACAGCCGAGCCACATCCAGATGTTACACGATTTACAATAACATGAGGCTATGGTTTACGATGACTATGTCAGCTCTAACTACATCTGGGCCTAGTTCTGCTTTCTACTCCAGGACAACTAAATCAGGAAAAGCAGAGCACTGAAAAGGTCAGGACATCATCAGGACATATTAAACGTCAAATAGGATAACATCAGTTTTAGTTTTTGTTTGTTGATAATGCATAATTTACTGCCATCAGACATGAGGAAATGAGGTGCATGCAACAAGAAAACAAACGGCTTTAAAACAGATCTCTTGATTAGAAGAGAGACAATAGGCAGCAAGGTGCTGTTCTTGGAGCATAGACTACGAAACATGCAGGTAGCTTAGTAACAGGGTCAGAAATAATTCCAGTTCAATTCGGCCAATGAAAAAAATGGTCCTAATTGAAAATAACTTTTACTTCTCAGTTGTGCAATTGGAAGCGTATTGAAATGGAACTGTCCCCAAAACCTGGTTAGTAAAGGAGCTCTACAGAAGTAAAGCTCTAGAGAAGGAAGAACACAGGCCAGGCAATAGCTGTGCTCACTTTCAAAGTCAAGGAAAAAGTTTGGTCCTTGCTCAAGTTCAGTGCAAGTGAGCACTTTTAACAGATTCCCCATTTGGTTTCTGAAAGAGAGGAAAGCCAGAGAAGAAAGAGAGAGAGAGGTGTGTTGTGTTAGAGATAGGTACAGGTACAGGCAGAGACCGACACAGCTTTATGTCCAGAGGGGACCCATAGATATAAACCACTTGCTGACTGACTGGGGGAAGCGTTTCATGCTTACACCTCCAGTCAAACTCCTGCACACTCCTCCTTCAGACTTACTTTCAAAGTCCAGGAAAAAATGTGGATAGTTCTCTATTTCCCTTGTAAGGACTTTTAGAAGATTACCCATTCCAGCAAACCTGATCAAAAATGATAAAAACAAAAATAAATACTTTTAGACACATTTAAATATATTCACAAATGCAATGTGTCAAATGATTCAAGAGTAGAAATAACATTCAAGGATTAAAAAGAGAATGCATTCATTTGTAATCCCCTTTGAATACATTTCACAGTACATAGCACACCAACAAAAAGGTTATTTCAACTTGTTTCTCCCTTTTATAGGGACTTGGATAACCACAGTGACAATAATTGTGTAAAGTGACTACATCTCAGAGGCAGGACTGGTAATATTGGTTCCCTCACAGAGACACTCTTCTAAAGACCGCTGTCAAACATTCAGTCCACTAGCATTCTCCAACCCAGGGTTGCCCAAAGTTTGTCCTTGGGACAGGTTCTGGTTTTTGCCCTAGTACTACACAGCTGATTCAAATAAATCAACTGATCATCAAGCTTTAATAGTTTGCATGAGCTGTGAAGGGCCCTGGGGTCCCAAGGACAGAGTTTGGGAACCCCTGCTCTCACCAGCGTGTGGCAACATTCCACAATTAGGTTCTCTCAGTGCGTGTGGCAACGTCCCACCATTAGGTTCTCTCAGTGCGCGTGGCAACGTTCTACTATTAGGTTCTCTCAGTGCACATGGCAACGTTCCACCATTAGGTTCTCTCAGTGCGTGTGGCAACGTTCCACCATTAGGTTCTCGGTGCGTGTGGCAACGTTCCACCATTAGGTTCTCGGTGCGTGTGGCAACGTTCCACCATTAGGTTCTCTCAGTGCGCGTGGCAACGTTCCACCATTAGGTTCTCTCAGTGCGTGTGGCAACGTTCCACCATTAGGTTCTCTCAGTGCGCGTGGCAACGTTCCACCATTAGGTTCTCTCAGTGCGTGTGGCAACGTTCCACCATTAGGTTCTCTCAGTGCGCGTGGCAACGTTCCACTATTAGGTTCTTGGTGCGTGTGGCAACGTTCCACTATTAGGTTCTCTTAGTGCGCGTGGCAACGTTCCACTATTAGGTTCTCTCAGTGCGAGTGGCAACGTTCCAGTATTAACCGAGGGTGTCCTCTACACAACATCAAGATATAGGCCTAGTGATGTGATTTAGCTAGTTTAAATTGTGTGGTTAGGTGTTCATGGAATGCATGTACAAGGCCTGTGTAATGGAACAACAGTGGCTCCTCCATGTGTCACAGTGTGTGTGTGGCTGTGCATGTGTATTTAAAGGCCTAAGGAAATGAAACAGAGGGTAGAATAACATTCTGATCAAGTCTTCAGAAGATAAAGTCCTTTAAGATCCCAGAAAGGGCTAGTTAAGTCTTAAACGCCGGTTGAACTACTCTTTAAACCGTTTCATTGGAGGCAACAAGACGGTAGTAATTTCCAGAGGATTGGCTACCTTAAGCAATGCTTAGCGGGTGGTCACTATAACACATAATTACACAGCGGCCTAGCTACATCAGAGACTAGTGAACATGATTACTGCCTTAAGAGTGGGTGATCTGATGCAGTCCCTGCTGGACCAAACAGAACGGGGAGAGTAAATGAGTGCCAGATTTAGGGAGATGATCACAATTGGCCTATTGGCTGTGTGGCTACTTATGCCGGTGTTTTGATTGGTCCATAAGCTAAGGGTGTCAGTAAAACATATTTAATTTTCTATATACATGATCATCACAGCACGTCTCCCTCATCTCTTAAGGTTAGATCTTTACAGTGATAGGCTAACACTTACACAGAATGCACCCCTACACTGCCTTCTGAACGTACTCACTGACCCTTGACATATTTCACATTTGGTTGTGTTACAGCCCAAATTCAAAATTGGATTTTAAAAAAATACTCACGCATCCAAATACAATATTGGATATTGACAAACTGAAAACATGTTTCTTAACTTTTTTTTGTATGGAAAATGAAATACAGAAAGATGTTGTTTGCATAAGTATTCACACCCTCGAGGGTCAACACTTTGTAGAAGCACCTTAAAGATTAGAGTCGTCTTGGGTATGACTGAATCAGTTAATGAACATCTGGATTTGGGGATTTTTCAATGGGATTCAAATCTGGGTTTCGGCTTGGCCACTCAGACTTACACATTCTTGTTTTGAAGCCATCCCAGCGGTGATTTGGCCCTATGCTTGGGGTCATTGCCCTGTTGGAACAGAAATCTTTGTTTGCACTCTGAAGCAGGTTCTCATCAAGGATTTGGCTCCATTCATTGTTCCCTCTATCCTTACCAGCCTCTACCTCCGAAAAGCATCCCCATACCATGATGCTGCCAACGCCATGCTTCATGGTAGGGATGGTATTAGATGGATGATGAGCTGTGCCTGGTTTTCTCCAGAATAGTGCTTTGCATTCAGGCCAAAGTTTGTCTCATCAGACCACAGAATCTCCCTGACTAAGGTCCTTCTTGCCTGGTTGCTCAGTTTGGTCGGGCGCCCAGAGTCTGGGTCGTTCCATATTTTTTCAATTTCCCCACTGTGCTCTTGGAAACTTTCATCACTTTGGAAATGGATTCCTCCCCTTCCCCAGATATATCCCTAGTCACAATTATATCTAGGAGATCTATGGACTATAGTTTCTGCTATGACATACACTCATTTGTGGGACCTTATATAGACAGGTGTGTTTCTCTAAATCATGTCCAAACAATTGAAGAAAGAAGGATGATCAAAGGATATTGGAAGCACCTGAGCTCAATTTGGAGTCATAGCAAAGCAGTTTGAGTACTTATATAAAGAGTTTTCTGTATTTATTTTTTTTTCAATATATTTGCAAACATTTCTAAAAACATGTTTTCACTTTGTCATTACGGGGTAGTGTGTGTAGATGGGTGCATTCAGGCTGTAACAACACAATGTGGAATAAGTCAAAGGGTCTGGATACTTTCTGAAGGCAGTGTAAGTCCACCGGTCAATACTCCATTTGCCATCTTTAGCCCCTCACATATTCCTGGGAATGTAATCCACAGAAAATATGGAAATAAAAAACTAAATGTACCTATCTGCACGAGAGCCATCATACTACAATTCAAAAACAGAGCACCACTTTTGCTGCTAGGGGGTGGTGTTGCATCATGGTGCTTATTCCCAGTACAATCCAGTCCTTCCGTGAATAGGGCAGGCTATACTAGAGTATACCACTAGGTTTGCTTCTCTCCACCATCCATACCTTAATTCATCCAATCGTGGTCTCAATTGTAAAGATTCCTGAGAACATGATTAGACGAATCAGTCGTGTTAGTGCCGGGCTGGAACAAAAGCCTGTGCCCTCTGTTTCCTCTCTGGAACGAGAGTTGGAGAGCCCTGCAGTCATCCTAGCGAGGCCTGGTAAAGAGGCAGAGGAGGACGTGGAACACAATGGGGTTTCTGCCTTGCTTGGCTGGCCGGTTATCAGTTAGATGGTGGATATTCACTAGCGTTTCCCGTCTCAGTCTCATGTGTCGCACAGAGAAATGAAGAGTCAACAAGTCCAGGCTCAGGGCCAGTCTAAACAAGCACAAGCTAATAATTCAGAGAAGGAGAGGGGGTAGTGGGTATCACCATAGTAACAACAATGTGCTGACTAGCTGTATTATTAGTGTACTATTAATCACCTTTAGGGTGCCTAGTTTCACGTTTCAACGTTTGTCACGTGAACCGGACACAGCAGGTGGAAAACAGTACAGTGAAATGCTTACTTGCAAGCTCTTTCCCAACAATGCAGAATAAAAGTGTTAAAATAGATTCTTATCTAATGAGAATTATTCCCATTCAGGTCAGTGGCTGTACCATTACTCCAATGTGCAGGGATACTAGAGTGGCGGAGGGAGAAAGGTGTACATGTACACGGGGGTAAAGTGGCTGGTAGCACGATAAATACCCATGGTAATTGGCCTCAATAAGACCTAACGTCAGGAACACTGACTACAAACAAACATGTTCCTATTAAAATTCCTTTGAAAAACCAGGGAATATGACATGTTTAAACACACACTCTCCCTCCCCCTTTTGACCTGCCTCTGCAGTGAACTGACAGTAATAATGAATGACTCCTTGGCGGTCGGGATGTGTCTGTGGAAGTCTTCAGAAGACCTTCCCAGCGTAACCCTAAGAAGCCTCTGACAGAATGGTACATATGTAGAGCAGGGGGATTCAGAACGGCTTGATTCCACTTTCATAACTATTTACCTGCATGTTTTAACCTGAAAACCAATTATTTAATTTTTCTGTGATTCCTGTCTTGGACTGGGTCAACCTGGAAACACAATGCCTCCATAAAGAGCTCTTATTTCACCAGCTTTATGAAAAGAGCCATTGTGTAACATCATAACCCATATTTTAAAGTTAAGTCTTTTAGAAAGACAGAAATGAATACTGCTGTCTAAATGGTTGCTTTACTTCATCTCTCTGCTGTGACAGAGTTGTAATTCCTCAGTAAAGAGGTGCTGAATACGTTCCACAATACTGTCCTGTTGTGGAAACAGAGAGATACGCGTCACGCATTGTGCTTTGTAATTAAACTCGCTCAGTGCACTTAAAGTCCAAACGAGCAGCATGCTAAAACTGCTTTTCTCGCTGCGTTAAGATTTGAAACAACCTCCGTTGGGGAATAGAGCGAGTCCAGAGAAAACAACACAAACCACAACATATTCTGCTCTGGATTGAAACCAGGAAATCATTTTGGTGCACATATTTCATAACGGTCTTAAGTTACTAACTAAACCCTGACGGGTGGTTGCCCAGACCAACAGTTCTACTCCCATGTTGTGTTATAGAGCTGAGGATGTGCAACAGTAAACTTGTGCAATAAGAAGGTAGATTTATATTCTACTGTTGCAAAACTGCTCTACTGAATCTGACCCTGGCCTTAAACATGATATGGACTTGGGTTTGTGGATTTTACTGCAGGAGTAAAGCTTCACCTGGGTCTGATCAACCACCTCATAAACATGTTTCGGTCTTCATTACCCTAAAGCGGTGACAGCATGGCAACAGACAAGTCCTGTATTTTAAATAACAAATCGAGGCTAATCTTAGACTAGCGATAAGTACCATGTTATCATGATAACCACAGTGGCATTGTTACAGGGTTGTTACGCATCACTGAATGAGTAAAGTGTGGTGGTGTGGTTAGGGCCAGGTTTCACCAAGCCTCAGAGTACCAGTGCTAATCTAGGATACCATGACATCTTTTTGATCTAAAAGGCAAAACGGATCCTCGATCTGCATAACAACTACTCTGACACTATGAATCCAGGCACGTCTAAACAATGTGATGAAGAAATGTGTTACTGTACCGTTTCTGGAGGAGGACTTTGCTTCCCTTCTAGAGCATCCACTTCTTCTTGGTTTCTGAAAAACAATCCAGAACACTTTTGTCACCATCTCATTGTCTTGCACAGAGTTTTGAACATCCAAAAGTAGGCACTGTCAATGAGCATTAGATCAACAGTGAAGGGTACGTATGACCATATTGTTCTCGTTGTGCCTCTGACTATGTGTGTACGTCTGTGTGTCCCAACAACGAACAGTACTAGGATTCCGTTTATCAACTTTCTCCTGGGTTGAACACGTACCTAAATTATTCAGGAGTGAAAGTCATAGCGCCATTCTAAAACAACAAAGCGGCAGGCGGAGGCACGATAATTAACAACGCATCTCTCGGCTGTCCCATGTTAACTGGGCTATTAAATATCCAGCAGTGACATCTTCCAAGTCCTAGCCTACTGAAAACCCAGACCGCAGGGCAAGAGCACACGTGCCCACACACACGATGAGGCCTATCACAACTACAGGGACTGCCACAGAGCAATGACTCAAATGTGTAGAGCAACAATGTCACTCTGTATTTGTCCCACATACTGCAGGCCTGTATGGTTTACTGTAAAGAGGCATGGCATAGACTTACTGTAAAAAGAGGCATGGCATAGGCGTACTGTAAAAAGAGGCATGGCATAGGCTTACTGTAAAGAGGCATGGCATAGGCTTACTGTAAAGAGGCATGGCATAGGCTTACTGTAAAGAGGCATGGCATAGGCTTACTGTAAAGAGGCATGGCATAGGCTTACTGTAAAAAGATACTTCAAAACAAAAAAGGTCCTGTGTTGCGTATGGCAGTGATGATACCAGTATCGCAATTTTTTTCCATGGCAAAAAGGAAAAACACGAAGCAGACACTTTTGTACTTTAAAAACCTTCTGTGTGTAAAATTGTGTGCTATAGATTGGAAAATAAATCAAATGTGACTCTGGATGACAACATGATGTTTGTTTTCCTGAATGAGTTAAAGCCGCTGTGTGTTGTGTTTTTGTTTCCTTGCCACGATTCTAACTGGCATGGTGATACTGGTATTGTCCCAGGCCTAGTGTAATGACCGCGTTGGGCATCTAGACTAGTAACACACAGCAGTAATGTGCCAGGAAAGATCAACATTCTGAGATCCATCACTGTTTGTCTTGTTCACCATCAGATCTGACAAATGTAATATTGAGTAATGTTAATGGAAATCAGGCTAGACAAAAAGACAGATGTGCAGGAGTAGCTAAATGTGGAAGTACAAAATGTTCTTGTTTTTTAAAAATCCCCAATACCCACATTACATGTTATGTAGCTGACATTTGTAAAAAAATCCTCAAAAGCAGTCAAACACAAGCAACCATTTTTCTCCCACTACTGTGTGCC
This sequence comes from Oncorhynchus keta, assembly GCF_023373465.1. Lineage (NCBI taxonomy): Eukaryota > Metazoa > Chordata > Actinopteri > Salmoniformes > Salmonidae > Oncorhynchus > Oncorhynchus keta. The sequence continues at coordinate 32,077,922 of NC_068428.1, forward strand.
AATGTGTAGGCAGGGAAATGAAGTCATCAGAAAAGAGGAGGTGCAAATCAACTGGACAACCCTGAAGATTGTCCACACAGCCCAGCCAAGGAGGCGTGCTGACCTGGTTTCACTGAGATGACTTGCATTGTTCACTCAAGTGCACACACACCTCGCTCTACTGGGTTTTCCTTAGACCAGGCCCTGTCCTAAGGCGGCCCCAGATTATAGCTCTGCTTTAGGGCCTCTGGTCCTAATGACAGCCCCTTAGCCTCCAATGCCCTGGTGGGTCACAATACACCTTTATCACTCTGGAGTGGACAGAAAGAGACAGATCTGATCCTTCTACATCGATTCCCATCTGTCACAGAAAATATTCCTCACTCCCTCCACCAAACCTGCCTGGCTGTGGAGCGAGGGAAGAGGATGAATGCAGGGATGGATGGGGAGGGCTGTTCTGGTCCCATGGGGATTGTTGCAGTGGTGGAGCTGAGCAGCACTCCTTATATGGTCATTAGTGGAGCGCAGGAGGATCCCCATGGTTCAACATGACTGGTCTTTTATTCACACACACACACAGTATACCAAAACTTCAGAAAAACAGTTTGGTACTAGTATTTTTGTTCCTTACGGTACTTCTGTCAAATGTCTCACGGACCAACTGTCTATTAGCGTAGCCGATGTGTCTCTTATAGCGTGTATGAAACCAGAAAGAAAATAAGCCCATTTCAAAGCTAATTGCCAGCAAAACGTTACTCGTTCACTTTAAAAACACACACATTTTTTAAAATCGGTCTCTCTCACATCACTCCCAAAGGGTATTTAAGCAATAATGCCCGAGGTGTGGTGGTATACGGACAATATACCACGGCTAAGGGTTGTTCTTAGGCACGACGCAAAGCCCTTAGCTGTGGTATATTGGCAATACAGTATACCAAACCCTGAGGTTCCGTATTGCTATTATAAACTGGTTACCAACGTCATTAGACCAGTAAAAAATGTTTTGTCATACCTGTGGTATACGGTCTGATATACCCAGCTGTTATACTGTATGTTTGTTTTACTCCATGTGTAACTCTGTGTCGTTGTATGTGTCGAACTGCTTTGCTTTATCTTGGCCAGGTCGCAATTGTAAATGAGAACTTGTTCTCAACTTGCCTACCTGGTGAAGTAAAGGTGAAATAAATAAAGAAATAAAATAGACAGGTTGGTTGCAACAAAACTGACCCGTGCGCAACTATGAGGCAAAACAGATGGGGCTGGCTTAGATTGTTGACAACATGTAAGTTATTTGTCTTCAATATTTATTGAAAACAAATGCATTTGCAAAATGAGCACTTGTCTCAAAATACATCGTTACAGATGCTGGTTAGCTAGCTAGCAAATGTTTTGCAATATTAGCATAGATATGAAATCAGTCAAAACAGGACATGGTATCAAGACCATTATGAAACAAAGTGAAACGAGTCACTTACGATTCCCCACATGGCAGTTTGTCATTCTTGTAGCAACCTGGCCATCACAACATGCTGACTTCTGCCCCATGGAAGCGTGCACATCGTTATAGTGACGCTGTCAGCTAACCCATCTATTGCCTCAGCAAACTGACTGCCTCCTGAAGCCATCACTGGTTAAAGACACAGCGCACACTTTTACAAAATAAGCTTCCTTCATGCAAAGGTTGTTGATCAGTTCAATTAAGTAACTCCCAAATGGAAGGGTTTCAAAATTGTGTCATCTGTAGCCCGATGAAGTCAGCCAAAACTAGCTCAATAACTCAATGCATGCACACACACTCCTATTGAATATGCCTTCACCTGTATTGTGAATAGACCAAGGCTACATCTCTATTGAATGGTACAATAGAGATGTACCATTCAAATAAATTATTACCATTATATTGTTATGTAGTTTGTTTTTACAAATCTAAGTAAAAATGTATTATATAATTGATTCATGAATGCATACATGGCTGATGTAGAAAATGTCTAATGTAACGATATTGAATTCAAAACATGCCTGACGATTGAACAGTAGCTGAGTTTATCTGTCTGGATCATTTGCCATATTAGACTTTGGCTAATATGATTTCATTTTTTGCAGTGATATCAGGGACGTCACTAGGCCAAAATAATAATTTGCCCCCCTAAATAAATCAATATACCAGTCAATATATTTTGTGTGATTTTTTTCTTCCCGTCAACAGTTCCATCGCATCTTAAACTTCTTACCGGGCAGGCACTAGGACCTGGGGGGTGCTGCTGCATGTGCTAGTGACAGTTAGGTTTACTTGTAGCTAACATTTTGGTTAACGTTAGCTCCTGCTGTGGCAGTAGACTGCTAGCTAACACTATACTGACAGGAAAATGCTCTGACAGGACAGATTCATGCAGATAAGCTACGATGTGAATTTGTGGTAAGTTAGAACAGAGAGAGTATTCACTACTACAGACTTCGGTCATCATCAAAACCTACAGACTTCGATCATCATCAAAACTTTGTTATTAACCAATACGTTTTTATGTGAGTCAAGTTACAGTGTAATAGATGTTGCGAGCTAACTAACGGTAACTTTTAAATTCAACATAAGTTACGTGGCGATGATATCTAGTTAACGTTGTATTTAAAATGTAGATTTGCCATCTGTGCCAGGCTATAAATGAGACAGATGACGTAACATCACGCATATATCTTGTTATACTAAATTGCTTTCATTCAGTAGGCCATTACAAAACAATTATTAGTAGGTCATGTGTAGAAAAGGTGACAGTGTTGATCACAATGTCATTGTATTATCCTCAATTTCTCAAATGTAGGCTAGCTAACGACTAACAGCAGCTCTGCCGAAGGCCAATCCGATGAGAAATTAAGATTTTACCAGTTCAAACAAACTAATGAAAACTTAAACTGATTAATCTTTCAGTTAAATTTGTACAGCATAGGTCTTACTTTTGTTAGGCATAAATAAATACTGTTATGATATCTTAAAAGGGTCATGCAGAAAGAGGCTTCTATGCAAGGCAGAGATCAACATGCAGGCTGTATAAGTGAGAGAGCAAGCAAGCCCAGAGAGGGAGGGCCGCCAAACAGACCCAGAGAGGGAGGTGGAACAAACGAGATCCAGAGAGGGAGGTGGAACAAACGAGATCCAGAGAGGGAGGTGGAACAAACGAGATCCAGAGAGGGAGGTGGAACAAACGAGATCCAGAGAGGGAGGTGGAACAAACGAGATCCAGAGAGGGAGGTGGAATCCAAACAGAGAGGGAGGTGGAGATCCAGAGAGGGAGGTGGAACAAACGAGATCCAGAGAGGGAGGTGGAACAAACGAGATCCAGAGAGGGAGGTGGAACAAACGAGATCCAGAGAGGGAGGTGGAACAAACGAGATCCAGAGAGGGAGGTGGAACAAACGAGATCCAGAGAGGGAGGTGGAACAAACGAGATCCAGAGAGGGAGGTGGAACAAACGAGATCCAGAACAAAGAGATCCAGGAGGGAGGTGGGAGATCCAGAGAGGGAGGTGGAACAAACGAGATCCAGAGAGGGAGGGCCAACAAACGAGATCCAGAGAGGGAGGTGGAACAAACGAGATCCAGAGAGGGAGGTGGAACAAACGAGATCCAGAGAGGGAGGTGGAACAAACGAGATCCAGAGAGGGAGGTGGAACAAACGAGATCCAGAGAGGGAGGTGGAACAAACGAGATCCAGAGAGGGAGGTGGAACAAACGAGATCCAGAGAGGGAGGTGGAACAAACGAGATCCAGAGAGGGAGGTGGAACAAACGAGATCCAGAGAGGGAGGTGGAACAAACGAGATCCAGAGAGGGAGGTGGAACAAACGAGATCCAGAGAGGGAGGTGGAACAAACGAGATCCAGAGAGGGAGGGCCAATAAACAGATCCAGAGAGGAGGTGGAACAAACGAGATCCAGAGAGGGAGGGCCAATAAACAGATCCAGAGAGGAGGTGGAACAAACGAGATCCAGACAGGGAGGGCCAACAAACAGATCCAGACAGGGAGGGCCAACAAACAGATCCAGACAGGGAGGGCCAACAAACAGATCCAGACAGGGAGGGCCAACAAACAGATCCAGACAGGGAGGGCCAACAAACAGATCCAGACAGGGAGGGCCAACAAACAGATCCAGACAGGGAGGGCCAACAAACAGATCCAGACAGGGAGGGCCAACAAACAGATCCAGACAGGGAGGGCCAACAAACAGATCCAGAGAGAGAAAGTAAATCAAGCCTCTGCAGCAACTCCTGCCAGAAATGAGAGCGATTTAGATGACAGACACTGGGCACCCAAACAAGTGAAGCTGAATAGCTACCCACACCGAAAAGGGCATTTCAGCACTGCTGGTTTGAGAAATACAATTGGGTAGAGGACTCTGTCCACAAAAACACAACTTTCTGCTTTCCATGTGGAGTTTTTGGCAAAAACATTACATTAGATTTCTTTTGTCAGTAATTGCTGCAAAAATGGGGGGAGGGAGCATTGCTTATCTTCAGTTAACATGACATGGCATCAACACACAGAGACAGTGTTGTGGCATGGCAAAGCTAACCGGCAACTAGCAGTCATGGGAATATTGCTCCGATTTTAACATCTGCCCATGCTAGTGATATTGCAGAGAGAAGGGAGTATCTGAGGAGAATTGTTGCGGTCACCTCAATGTTAGGAAGACAGGGACTCTTTCCCTTTCCTGCAAAGGTACAATACTCCATCAAATGTGACATCTCTCTCTCCAGAATCTCAGAATGACATGATCGAATGCTGTGCTCAAGAGATTACAGACACCATGGTCTCAGATGTCAAAGTCTGGAATGTATTCCATTATGGAGGATGAGGTCAGGGATGGGCAGTCTGAACAGTTTGTGTTAGGTATGTAACAGAGGGCACAGTCAAGGAGCGTTTACTAGTACTAGCAGAAATCAAGTCATTTGATGCCCAATCGATAGCAGATCCAGAAGGCGAGGTCAGTACAGGTGCATCAAAGCTGGGACCGAGAGACTGAAAAACAGCTTCTATCTCAAGGCCATCAGACTGTTAAACAGCCACCACTAACATTGAGTGGCTGCTGCCAACACACTGTCATTGACACTGACCCAACTCCAGCCACTTTAATAATGGGAATTGATGGGAAATGATGTAAATATATCACTAGCCACTTTAAACAATGCTACCTTATATAATGTTACTTACCCTACATTATTCATCTCATATGCATATGTATATACTGTACTCTATATCATCGACTGCATCCTTATGTAATACATGTATCACTAGCCACTTTAACTATGCCACTTTGTTTACTTTGTCTACATACTCATCTCATATGTATATACTGTACTCGATACCATCTACTGTATGCTGCCCTGTACCATCACTCATTCATATATCCTTATGTACATATTCTTTATCCCCTTACACTGTGTATAAGACAGTAGTTTTGGAATTGTTAGTTAGATTACTTGTTGGTGATCACTGCATTGTCGGAACTAGAAGCACAAGCATTTCGCTACACTCGCATTAACATCTGCTAACCATGTGTATGTGACAAATAAAATTTGATTTGATCAGTTGCAACAGCAGCTCCAAATGAGAGGTAGCAGGCCTAAAGTGCGTTGCACAGACCCACGATGGGGGTAGCAGGCCTAAAGTGCGTTGCACAGACCCACGATGGGGGTAGCAGGCCTAAAGTGCGTTGCACTGACCTACGATGGGGGTATCAGGTCTAAAGTGCGTTGCACTGACCTACGATGGGGGTATCAGGTCTAAAGTGCGTTGCACTGACCTACGATGGGGGTATCAGGTCTAAAGTGCGTTGCACTGACCTACGATGGGGGTATCAGGTCTAAAGTGCGTTGCACTGACCTACGATGGGGGTATCAGGTCTAAAGTGCGTTGCACTGACCTACGATGGGGGTAGGTCAGGTCGATGGGGGTAGCAGGAAGTGCGTTGCACTGACCTACGATGGGGGTATCAGGTCTGAAGTGCGTTGCACTGACCTACGATGGGGGTATCAGGTCTGAAGTGCGTTGCACTGACCTACGATGGGGGTATCAGGTCTGAAGTGCGTTGCACTGACCTACGATGGGGGTATCAGGTCTAAAGTGCGTTGCACTGACCTACGATGGGGGTATCAGGTCTGAAGTGCGTTGCACTGACCTACGATGGGGGTAGCAGGTCTGAAGTGCGTTGCACTGACCTACGATGGGGGTATCAGGTCTAAAGTGCGTTGCACTGACCTACGATGGGGGTAGCAGGTCTGAAGTGCGTTGCACTGACCTACGATGGGGGTAGCAGGTCTGAAGTGCGTTGCACTGACCTACGATGGGGGTAGCAGGTCTAAAGTGCATTGCACTGACCTACGATGGGGGTAGCAGGTCTGAAGTGCGTTGCACTGACCTACGATGGGGGTAGCAGGTCTGAAGTGCGTTGCACTGACCTACGATGGGGGTAGCAGGTCTGAAGTGCGTTGCACTGACCTACGATGGGGGTAGCAGGTCTGAAGTGCGTTGCACTGACCTACGATGGGGGTATCAGGTCTAAAGTGCGTTGCACTGACCTACGATGGGGGTAGCAGGTCTGAAGTGCGTTGCACTGACCTACGATGGGGGTAGCAGGTCTAAAGTGCGTTGCACTGACCTACGATGGGGGTAGCAGGTCTGAAGTGCGTTGCACTGACCTACGATGGGGGTAGCAGGTCTGAAGTGCGTTGCACTGACCTACGATGGGGGTAGCAGGTCTAAAGTGCGTTGCACTGACCTACGATGGGGGTAGCAGGTCTGAAGTGCGTTGCACTGACCTACGATGGGGGTAGCAGGTCTGAAGTGCGTTGCACTGACCTACGATGGGGGTAGCAGGTCTGAAGTGCGTTGCACTGATCTACGATGGGGGTAGCAGGTCTGAAGTGCGTTGCACTGACCTACGATGGGGGTAGCAGGTCTGAAGTGCGTTGCACTGACCTACGATGGGGGTAGCAGGTCTAAAGTGCGTTGCACTGACCTACGATGGGGGTAGCAGGTCTGAAGTGCGTTGCACTGACCTACGATGGGGGTATCAGGTCTAAAGTGCGTTGCACTGACCTACGATGGGGGTAGCAGGTCTAAAGTGCGTTGCACTGACCTACGATGGGGGTAGCAGGTCTAAAGTGCATTGCACTGTCATGAGTGGGTCCAAAGGAGGTGTACAAGGACATTTCAGAGTGCTGAATCTGGAGGCTATTTATGTACATTGCTTTGCTCATGAGCTTCATTTGGTGTTGTGTCATACTTACAGGGCTATTCCGGAGGCTGCTGAGTTTCAGTTTCTTAGAGAATGTGCATTTGTTTTTCAGTACAGCCCAAGTTAACCACCACAAGTTCAAAGAAGCTCAGTCCAAACTTAGAATAGCATCAGCTGAACTTGTACAGCTTTCAAACACTCGCTGGGCAGCCAGCTGCGACCCAGAAATGCAGTCCTGGACACTAACTGTTATTTAGGATTGTCTATCTGCCACTGGATCTCCCATGGCTGTTGGTCTGAGAGCAAAGCTTCATCACTTCTCCACTGTGTATTTACTACTGATGTTTCATTCCCTCCTTTCTGTAACTGAGGGACTTCATCAGTTCCTCCAGAAAGAGACTGTAGACCTGTCAGAAGCTTGTTTCTGCAAACAAGCTGTATGTGACACACTGATAGGCAAACGCACAGATGCATTTTCCACAGAACTTTATGACTGAACCAAATCACTGAAGTTCACAATATTCCAGAGGCAGATGCAGCAAGAAAGCGCAAACAAAGGAAAAATGGGAGACTGTGGTGGAGACCTCCTTGGGTTTAGGCACAGAATTGTAATGCTCCCAAACAATGAAAACAGAGTTGTTGCTCCCCTGCTTGGGCAGGATGGTTTGTGAGCTTGACCAGCGATTCGACTGTAGATGCAGGTCTGCTCAACGGCTTACCGGCATGCAGCCTCAACTCAAAAAACTCACATCATGCTTAACTGAGTTTGCCAAGCACTATGGTATTGATGATAAAACAGAAAGAGATGTTTGCGGCCAGAAAAGAGAGGCTGGATGTCTCTCCCAAAGATATGCTTGCTGTGCATAACCTCCTGGATGATGATGTGTTTCCTTCTCTGAAGGAAATCATTCAGGTTGTCCTCACAATTCCTGTGAAAGGTCCTTTAGTGCACTGTGCCAGCCGCATTTTAGTTGCATAAGACAAATGGGTCAGAAAAGGCTTGCAAGTCTTGCAGCAACGTCCATTGAGGGTGAAGTGCTTGGGCCACTAAGCCACAATAGTATCATTGACCGCTTTGCAATCTTTAAAAATAGGAGGTATACTTTGATGTGTCCACCCACAAAATAAGCATCAAGAGAGAGAAGCAGGAGGAGCATTTCTGTAATATATTTGTTTGTGATCTTACTCCTAATTCTTTTTCAGTTTAATTTTTTTTATTTAGCTCATTAGTTGAATTTAGTTTTGCCCCATTGTAGATGACTGTTTAAGATGTTCTATGCATCTGAATTATTGGGTTAATTTTGAGCAACAATTAGCAAAAAGGTGAAATTTAAATAAAGATTTTAGCTAATGGTATAATTCTCTCCCTCTAAATGTATTTTGGCTCGATAGTACAGCCATTTTTGTGCATTTTGTTGGATGGATAGAATTTAATTAAGTCATATTAGATTAGTGTCTAACAAATTATGAGACAGGTACAATTTTAAAAATAACCTTATTTTGATCCATTTTACACCCGTTGTGACTAAAAATACATGATGAAAAGACATTTTGGGTGCTTTCATATCCTGGGGCAGTATGCCCAACCCCCCCCCCCTAAAAGAGGCTTAGCCGCCCTATCCATGAATCTCTAGTGACGTCGCTGAGTGGTATCATGACACACACAAGGATCCCCATGGTTTAACACAAGTGGTCTTCTCCAAGCTACACACCCCTCTACTCACCGCACGTGATACACACTTCACTGACCCCACAGCCTCTTCCTCTCTCTCACTCTTTCTGGAATGATAATGGAGAGATTCAGTCTGCGTTTCTGCTGACAGACACAGAAGGTACAGGAATCGGCAAGAGACATTGGCGGCATCCTATTCCCTTTTTAGTGCACTACATTTGACCAGGTCCATAGAGCCCTGGAGGGAAAAAAGTACTGCACTAAATAGGGAGACATTTGGGACGCATGCAGAGTTCTAGAAAATAAACATGTTTTTCCAGCAGAGTGGAATTTTCCAGCCCAATGACCAGTGTTGCATCTCGTCAGAAGAGATAGGATCTCTCTCTCTCTCTCCATCAGAGGGTCTGAAAGGCTTTGGTCATTCAATGGAGGCCGAATCATGGCCAGTCCCTTAACAGTGATTTGGTGTTGCTCATAGCATGGTGAAGTGGCGTCTACAGGAAAAGCCTGCTTACTGAGTAGACATACAGACTAGTGCTGAGCAGGGTGTAGGCTAAGGCTTCTATCTAGATAAAAATGTGATGCTGATTGATCAGTCAGTCTGGAGCTGTGGTAGTGTCACGGTGAAGAATGGGTGTTGTCCTTGACCTATAACTTTCAGATCTCCTATCCTGTCAGGAATCACAGACAACGTGATCCATCTAGTTTCCTCAGTCCTTCTGAACACACCACTTGCTAACCGCCTGCAGCCTCCTGCTGTCTGGCCAGTAAACTGTTGCCATGGATACCACGGGTTGTTGGACAGTGGGGGAAGCACATGCAGATGGTACTTCTGTAGTGGAACCCCTCAGGGCTTCCTCACTGCCACAGTGACTGTTAGCAAAAAGGGAAGGTTCATTGGTGTTACGTGAATTGTCACTTATGGCCAGGATTCCTGCTAACAGTATTTTCAACGACTGCTGTGAAATTCTGTAGAGACCAAAGAGTCGGTGGCATCCTGTAAGACAAGTCACCTGCTTCTGTGAGATGACGTTCACAGAACAATGGATTTCTATCAAACATTTACATAAGAAAACACCCAAGACCACACTACTCATTGAAATGGAAGCAGAACATTCAGTCAGATATTCTACTCAACACTGATTCTACTGTATGTGTTCTAAGCCGGCCAGACAGATCCCCTCTCAGATCTTGCTTCCAATTCAGACCAGGGGGAACTTCATTTCAGTCATCCCAGAAGCAGAAGAGACAATTGAGGAACATGTTTCTCTGTCACTTTCAGTGAGGATCTAGAGTGAAGTCTGTTGTTGATCTAACTGATTTGACCTGGGAATCCAATTCATTAGAGAAAGAGTGAGGCAGACAATTCTCAGAGAGAATGGCAGCATCATTCGCAAACTGTTGTAGGGCTGTCAATTCAATTTTGAAAGTTGTCCATGCTTTGCTGCAGGAGGGATTGACATCTGCCATAGTCGAGTGATCAGTTCTCAGCCAGGCCATCTTGCAAATCTCAAAACTTATTTACTTTGCTGGGGATTAGTAGGTGTTCAGGGTCAATTCAATTTCAATTGAGTTGTCCAGATTAGAAAAAGATTGTATTTATTCATGATTTGGGGAGGGGAACCTGCCTACCCACCTAATCACCATGGTTGCCTTGCTTCTGACCGACCGACCGACCGACCAACTGCCACATAGCCTAGGCCTCCTCTGTAGGCCACTCAGCTACTCACACTCCACTAGCACTTAAATGAAAGGCCGTTGCAAAACGCCATGCTTTACCGACTGAGCCACAAGGGACCAGTCGTGAAATACGATTAATTTCAAGAGGGAGCTACTAAATGAATGTCCACACCTAGTTATTTAGCAGATGTCATTATGAATCACATACAATTTATCATTAAATCCTTCTCTACAACCTTAAACTGCTTGTACTTTACAGTGTTGATTAAATAAGAACGTTAGTTTGCTGTGACGGTTGCTAGTTTAGACTGTGCAGTGATTGGTTGCATCTCTCCCATATTTCAGCACTTCAGAAAATAGATGGCATCATAACACTTAGGATGGAGTCATTAAAAGCATACAATTGTTTACAGACAGATTATTTCACTTATAATTTACTGTATCACAATTCCAGTGGGTCAGTTAACAAGATTGTGACACAAAATGGCTTAGAGACAACAAAGTCAAATCAATCCCAGAACAGCAGCAAAGGACAAGATGCCGGAGAAAACAGGTATAAAAGTATCTATATCCACAGTAAAAACAAGTCCTATTGACATAACCTGAAAGGCCGCTCAGCAAGGAAGAAGCCACTGCTCACAAAGTTTGCAACCCTGACCTCAATCCTATAGAAGATTTGTGGGCAGAACTGAAAAAGTGGGGGTGTGCAGGAGGGAGCAAGGAGGCCTGACAAAACAAACCTGACTCCAGATTTTACACCAGCTCTGTCAGGAGGAATGGACCAAAATTCTTGTGGAAGGCTACCCAAAACGTTTGACCCAAGTTAAACAATTTCAAGGCAATGCTACCAAATACTAATTGAGTGCATGTAAACTTCTGACCCACTGGGAATGTGATGAAAGAAATAAAATCTGAAATAAAATCACTACTATTATTCTTTCATTTCACATTCTTAAAATAAAGTGGTGATTCTAACTGACCGAAGACAGGGACATTTTAACTAGGATTAAATGTAAGGAATTGTGAAAAACTGAGTTTGAATGCATTTGGCTAAGGTGTATGTAAACATATGACTTCAACTGTATGTAAGGGATAATCAACAAGGGGCTATGAGTTCTAGGAAAAGAATGAATGACGTGGAAGGTGTGTTCCACAATGAGCTAGCGAGGTGGAAATGACCTTCCATAGAGATGCATTACTTTCCAGAGAACGCATGGAGCCCCGAGCTGATTATCCCTTTAATACCATGGCTATAATTTAACACATTTGCCGCTAGAAATGTGTTCAACATCCACTGAAGTAGCTGGCAAATTTACTAGATAGTAACAGTAGTTGCCTTAGTAACCAAACAGACTTGCTAGTTTAGCTAACCAAACCATCAGTCCTAGGTTGCTATTATGAAAAACTAATTCAACAATGTCAGTAATGTTTTCAATTCAACTTTTTCTTTCAAAAGCACCTCAAACATAGAACATGTAAGAATGAACTATTGCCATTGAATTCTACCATGCGGATAAACCGTGCGTTATTAGGGAATCAGGTATTCAACAATACATTTTAGTCAGTTAGCTTTGAGAGAGCGAGATCTACATACACATTTGTATTCAGCAGATTTAATTTAGAAAAACCCTGTTAATCACACAAACCTGCAGCCACTAGCTAACTGTCAGTTGATGTTCAAAGTTATCGGCGGTTTGCCCTTGGAGCAGAGACCGCTCTATTAAGCAGCAAACACTTTGACTATGGCCGTAATGACATTCTATTCACTCTAATCATGCTCAATTCTGAGTAAATCGTCTAACTTTTAAAACTATGTAATGGTAGAGACAAAGGGCTTGGGCTAATTGTTTTTCTCGTGCATTTCTCTATTGAATGAATCATGTTATGGATGAACACCCTACACAGAAAGACAGAAGATATCTTGTGTTTCAGTATGGACAGTCTTAAATGGATGAAAGAGGAAGTGGTGGTCAGGAGAGCAGTATTCAGATGACATAACTTGGTCAGTGTAATCTCCCTTGGCTGTATTCAATTGCTGTTATGAAACACTGTATATTCCCCCACGACTGAAGAAATGGAAGTAGCATTTAGCAAGACACACATAAACAACAATAAAGTATTTTTCAGTTTTTCAAACCAAGGCTACAACACCTGTTATAAAGCCAAGGAAGAGCACATAAAATCAACACGAGTTAAAAATAACTTCTGTTAGGAAGAGTTTCGTAGAAGGACTGGCAAGAGCAACTACGACTATTCAGACCATATTCAAACATCTTGTCTTTGGACAACCATCACGTACAGTGAGTAGATCTATGTTGGAGGGGAATTCATGCCCCGAATCCCCAGTAAGTTAAATTCCACATTTGGCCCATTCTAAGAACTCAAAACGTAAACCACCCTCAAGCCAAAACACCCAATCAGGGTAAAATTTCATGGAGTTTTAGCTTCATAATGACAGAAGAACCATAACAGTCCTTCTGAATCTGACTTTTTATAGCAACTACGTAGGCCTAACATCTGGCCTTGGTTTACATGTCTAACCTCAGAGGTGAATGTTACGTGAGGACAGCAACAAATACTACTCACTGTAGCACAACAGTAGTGGAGTGCTGTAGACTGTGGATCTGATTCTGTAGCAAGGCAAGTGTGTTTCAGGGTCTGTGCGACAATGCCTATCCTACTCATCCTCTATTACGGTAACCTTTAAAAACATTTAAAAATGTTTCTAGAAATCTCTTGAAAATCAAAGCTCAGGTCGTCACAAGGGACATTGCGCTACCGTTAGCATTATTTTCTTTGCCAAAGACTTATATATAACATTTTTAAAAAAGACCTTCTTTCAAAGATAATTCATAAAAATCCCAATTTTAAAAAAAAATTACCTTTATTTAACCAGGCAAGTCAGTTAAGAACTTATTTTCAATGACGGCCTGGGAACAGTGGGTTAACTGCCTGTTCAGGGGCAGAACGACAGATTTCTACCTTGGTCAGCTCGGGGGTTTGAACTCGCAACCTTCCGGTTACTAGTCCAACGCTCGAACCACTAGGCTACACTGCCGCCCCGCGGCACAATCTTCATTGTAAAGGGTTTAAACACGGTTTCCAATGCTTGTTTAATGAACCATAAACAATTCATGAACATTCACCTGTGCAACGGTTAAGACATTAGCAGCTTACAGACGGTAGGCAATTAAGGTCACAGTTATCAAAACTTAGGACACTAAAGAGGCCTTTCTACGGGTCTGAAAAAACACCAAAAGAAAGATTCCCAGGGTCCCTGCTCATCTGCATGAAAGTGCCTTAGGCATGCTGCAAGGATGCATGAGGACTGCAGATGTGGCCAGGGCAAAAAATGGCAATGTCCGTACTGTGAGACGCTTAAAACAGCGCTACAGGACGGACAGCTTATCATCCTTAGTGGCAGACCACGTGTAACAACACCTGCACAGGATCGGTACATCCGAACATCACACCTGCGGGGCAAGTACAGGATGGCAACAATAACTGCCCGAGTTACACCAGGAACGCACAATCCCTGAGGGCTTGTAGGCCTGTTAAATCCACTTCAACCAGTGTAGATGAAGTGGAGGAGACGGGTTAAAGAAGGCTTTGTAAGCCTTGAGACATGGACTGTGAATGTGTACCATTCAAAGGGTGAATGGGCAAGACAAAATATTTAAGTGCCTTTCAATGAGGTATGGTAGTAGGTGCTAGGCACACCGGTTTGGGTCAAGAAATGCAATGCTGCTGGGTTTTTCCACGTTCAACATTTCCCCATGTGTATCAAGAAAGGTCCACCACCCAAAGGACAACCAGCCAACATCACAACTTGAAGCATTGGCGTCAACATGGGCAAGCATCCCTTGACACCTTGTAGAGCACACGCCCCAACAAATTGTGTCTGTTCTGAGGGCAAAGGGGGGGGGTGCAACTCAATATTAGTATACTCAGTGTATATTGTGAATCGCCCATTAGTTTGAAACAAATCCTAATTGGCATCAAAGGAACATTTTAAATTTTAGACATCGGCCCATTATTTTTTTAAGAACTTTGTTTACCAAAATGGCGCCAGCCTTAAAATGAAAGCACGCCGTGTGGGGGAGGGACAAGAAGTAAAGAGTTCCTTAGTCAGTCAGCCCAGCCAGTGAGAGAGACGGAGGGTTGCTGTGGTATTCAGAGCCAGATAGGACAGAGAGGAGTGCACTGCCCTGCCCAGCTGTACCCACCCTTACTACCAGTTTATTACCGCGTGGGACTCCAGGCGTAGAATTCCACCAACATCGACCTCAATAGCACCTCTGTTCTGGTGGTGTTTGAATGTCAAGCGCACTGCGATACAAAGGAACCATGTCTCAGTATGTGTGTGGGGGGGGTAGGCATCTACACCATTAGGCATCTTCTTGTGTAGGGGCTACTATGGCTATGCTATGCTATGCTATGCCAACATAAGCACAGAAATGTTAGGCCTATTTATTGTAAGCTTTCAATTAGATGTGAAGCCATAACATGGAGGAAGTAATGAGGTGAGGAGGCCTAGACATAACATGGTGATTTAACATGATCTACTTCCTGTAGATAATGTGTGGCCCATGTAATAATCAGACCAATCTGATTTGTGATGACATTCCCCATCAGGGATGAATAAAGTACTGTACCTATCTGGTTTTAGCAGTATGAAACAGTATGCACTCACTACTGTAAGTCGCTCTGGATAAGAGCGTCTGCTAAATTACTAAAATGTAAGCAACAGCGACAGCGATTGAAACTAATTTGCATCACTGTACATTACCAGTACAGTCTGAGGGGACAACGAATCACCATCACAGGGTGTTGTCTAAATGAGATATAGCCTAGGTCTGATGTCACAGGTCCCGACTCCTGCCCGTCTACTTATGGTTCAGAGACACATGGTTATGGAGGAGAAGTAACGGACCTGCCGTTTGGCTGTGGTCCATATCAGGCTGTCAAACATATCTAGGCCTCCTCACCTCATTACTTCCTCCTCAAAATGGTCAGAATTCCTAGTTTCTGAACTGCGGCTGCTGGCCAGCAGGTTGTCCTCAGCAACACAGAGTTAAAAACCCTACCGTTCAAAGGTTTGGGGTCACTTAGAAATGTCCTCGTTTTTGAAAGAAAAGCCATTTTTGTTGGTCCATTAAAATATCAAATTGATCAGAAATACAGTGTAGACATCGTTAATGTTGTAAATGACTATTGTAGCTGGAAACGGCAGATTTTTTAATGAAATATTTACATAGGCGTACAGAGGCCAATTATCCGCGACCATCACACCTGTGTTCCAATGGTACGTTGTGTCAGCTAATCCAAGTTTATCATTTTAAAAGGCTAATTGATCACTAGAAAACCCTTAAGATATGTAAACATTCTTAAACACCCATCCGTAGCACACGCTCCAGCAGGTGTATCTCACTGATCATCCCTAAAGCCAACACCTCATTTGGCCGCCTTTCGTTCCAGTTCTCTGCTGCCTGTGACTGGAACGAATTGCAAAAAAATGAATTACATTTTAAAAAATCTTTACAATTTTTTTTTATTAAAAAATTTTAAAATGTAAAAAAAATAAAATAAAATAAAAAATTGAAATTAAAATTTAAAAAAATTAAAATAAATTTTTTAAAAAAGCGCTGAAGTTGGAGACTTATCTCCCTCACCAACTTCAAACATCTGCTATCTGAGCAGCTAGTCTATTGGTAAATAGCCCACCCATTTTTACATACCTCATCCCCATACTGTTTTTATTTATTTACTTTTCTGCTCTTTTGCACACCAATATCTCTACATGTACATGACCATCTGATCATTTATCACTCCAGTGTTAATCTGCAAAATTGTAATTATTCGCCTACCTCCTCATGCCTTTTGCACACAATGTATATAGACTCCCCTTTTTTTCTACTGTGTTATTGACTTGTTAATTGTTTACTCCATGTGTAACTCTGTGTTGTCTGTTCACACTGCTATGCTTTATCTTGGCCAGGTCGCAGTTGCAAATGAGAACTTGTTCTCAACTAGCCTACCTGGTTAAATAAAGGTGAGGGGAAAAAAAAAAAAAAAAAAAAAAAGGGCCAATATTTAATGTGGCATTGTTTAAAGTGACTAGTGATCCATTTATTATAGTGGCAAGAGATTTGAGTGTTTGGCTGTTTAATTAACAGTCTGATGGCCTTGAGATGGGACCGAGAAGCTGTTTTTCAGTCTAGCTTTGATGCACCTGTACTGACCTCGCCTTCTGGATGATAGCGGGGTGAACTGGCAGTGGATCGGTGGTTGTTGTCCTTGATGAACTTTTTGGCCTTCCTGTGACATCGGGTGATGTGTCTTGCAGACCGCACCACCCTCTGGAGAGCCATGCGGTTGAGGGCGGTGCAGTTGCAGTACCAGGCTATGATACAGCTCTACAGGATGCTCTCGATTGTGCACCTGTCAAGGTTTGTCAGGGTTTTGGGTGAAAAGCCAAATTTCTTCAGCCTCCTGAGGTTGAATAGGCACTGTTGCGGCTTATTCACCACACGGTCTGTGTGGGTGGACCATTATAGTTTGTCTGTGATGCGTATGCCGAGGAGCTTAAAACTTCTCCATTGCATTTCCGGGGGGGAGGTGCTCCCTCTGCTGTTTCCGGAAGTCCACGATCATCTCCTTTGTTTTGTTGATGTTGTGTGAGGTTGGTTTCCTGACAGCACACTCCAAGGGCCCTCACCTCCTCCCTGTAGGCTGTCTCGTTGTTGTTGGTAATCAAGCCCACTACTGTTGTGTCATCTGCAAACGTGATGATTGAGTTGGAGACGTGCATGGCCACGCAGTCATGGGTGAACAGGGAGTACAGGAGAGGGCTGAGCACGCTCCCTTGTGGTTTGGGGTGTCAGCAGAGTTGTTTCCTACCTTCACCACCTGGGGGCAGCCCCTCAAAGTCCAGGATCCAATTGCACAGGGCGGGGGTTGAGACCCAGGGTCTCCAGCTTGATGAGCTTGGAAGGTACTATGGTGTTGAATGCTTAGCTGTAGTCAACGAACAGCATTCTTACATAGGTATTCCTCTTGTCCAGATGAGATAGGGCAGTGTGATGGCGATTGCATCGTCTGTGGGCCTGTTTGGGCGGTATGCACACTGAAGTGGGTCTAGGGTGGCCGGTAAGGTGGAGTTGATATGATCCTTGACTAGTCTTTCAAAGCACTTCATTATGACAGAAGTGAGTGCTAAGGGAAGTAGTAATTTAGTTCAGTTATCGTTGCCTTCGTGACTACAGGAACAATGGTGCCCATCTTGAAGCATGTGGGGACAAGACTGGGATAGGGAGCAATTCAATATGTCCGTAAACACACCAGCCAGCTGGTCAGCACATGCTCTGAGGACGCGACTAGGAATGACGTCTGGGCCAGCAGCCTTGCGAGGGTTAACACGTGTAAATGTTTTACTCACGTCAGCCACAGAGAAGGCAGGAGGGGGGCTGGATTTCTTTTTGTAGTCCATGATTTCCTGTAGACCCCGCCACATACGTCTCGTGTCTGGGTTGTTGAATTGTGGCTCCACTTTGTCCCTGTACCAGCATTTCAATTGTTTGATTGCCTTGGAGGGAATAACTACACTGTTTATATTCAGCAATATTTCCAGACCTCATTCCATGGTTAAATGCGGTGGTTCGCGCTTTCAGTTTTGCGCGAATGCCGCCATCCATCCACAGTTTCTGGTTAGGGTAGGTTTTAGTCACAGTCACATGTCCAATGCACTTCCTTATAAACTCACTCACCGAGTCAGCATATAGATGAATATTGTTCTGAGGCTGACCGGAACATATCCCAGTCCGTGTGATCAAAATCTTGATGCGTGGTTTCTGATTGGTCAGACCAGCGTTGAATGGTTCAATTTAATGGTACATCCTGTTTGAGTTTCTGCCTGAGACTGTAGGAACAAGAATGCGCTGTGGTCGGATTGGCTGAAGGGAGGGCGGGGGAGGGCTTTGTATGCACAGTTGAAGTTAGAGTAGCAGTGATCAAGTGTATTACCCTCACGAGTACTGCAGTCAATATGCTGATAGAATTTAGGTAGCCTTGTTCTCAAATTTGCTTTGTTAAAACCCACAGATACAATAAATGCAGCCTCAGGATATATGGTTTTCAGTTTACATCAAGTCCAGTTTAGTTCCTCGAGGGCCGTTGTGGCATCTGATTGTGGGGGAATGTACACAGCTGTGACGAGAATTCTCTTGGGAGGTAATATGACCGGCATTTTGTTGTAAAGAATTCTAGGTCTGGTGAGCAGAAGGACTTGAGTTCCTGTATGTTGTTATGATTACACAATGAGTCGTTAATCATGACGCATACACCCCCGCCCTTTCTCTTCCCAGAGAGGTGTTCATCTCTGTCGACGCGATGCATAGAGAAGCCCGGTGGCTGAACCGATTCCGACAACATATCCTGACAGAGCCATCCGTGTCAAACAGAGAATGTTACAATCTCTGATGTCTCTCTGGAAGGCAACCCTTGCTCAAATTTCGTCTACCTTGTTGTCAAGAGACTGGACATTGGCGAGAAGTATACTCGGGAGCGGTGGGCGATGTGCACGTCTACGGAGCCTGAACAGGAGGCCGCTCCGTCTGCAGAGCCGTTGTTTAGGATCAGCTTCTGGGAATAGATCCATGTTCTGGGTGGTGGTACAAACAGAGGATCTGCTTCGGGAAAGTCGTATTCCTGGTCATAATGGTAAGTTGACATCGCTCTTTCGTCGTAATGTTGGTAAGTTAACTATAGAGTGTGCAGCCCTCTTATTTTCAAATTTACTCCGCTAGCCAGCACCTCGCCTAAATAGGTGTGCGTTTCTTTTCTTCTAGTAAGTTGACTATCGCCAATAGTTCTTCCAGGCTGTATGTAATAAGACTTCAGATTTCCTGGGGTAACAATGTAAGAAATAATACATACATCTAAATATTACACTATTTCCCAAGGACTGGAAGTGAGGCGACCATCTCTGTCGGCACCATTTTGCATTAAAATAGTGTTTACAGATGTGCGTATATGGTCTGATATACCACGTCACAACGTGGAGTGCTAGGACACAGCCTTCAGCTGTGGTATATTGGCCATACATTACAAATCCCTGTGGTGCCTTATTGCTGAACTGGTTACCAACATAAAAAATAAATGTTTTATCATACCCATGGTATACGGTCGGATATACCACGGCTGTCAGCCAAGCAACACTCGGGGCTTCAAATCACCCAGTTTATAATAGAAGTCATAGAAAAAGTATGAGGGAGGAGTCAAATCACAACATAAGATATCTGAAAAAGAGGAAGAGTCAATCAATAACACTTAATGAGCGTCATGTTCCTATAATTAGGATCTCTGTGGTCATGTTCTGATTTCTTCTTAACGCTGTAGTTAGTTTCAGGACCTCTTTCACACTACTGCCAAAGCGCGCTCGCTCACTAGATCAATTCCTGAATGCTGCTCCTGATCCCTTGTCTTTTTTGTCTCCACTCTGTTACTAAAGCTTTTATACCCCTGCCCAAATAATATCCCCAATGCTTTCACAGACTGTTCCCATGGACCAAAACAGCAGAATTCTCCCTCCCATTCCAGACTGTTCTTATGGACCAAAACAGCAGAAATCTCCCTCCTATTCCAGACTGTTCTTATGGACCAAAACAGCAGAAATCTCCCTCCTATTCCAGACTGTTCTTATGGACCAAAACAGCAGGAATCTCCCTCCTATTCCAGACTGTTCTTATGGACCAAAACAGCAGAAATCTCCCTCCTATTCCAGACTGTTCTTATGGACCAAAACAGCAGGAATCTCCCTCCTATTCCAGACTGTTCTTATGGACCAAAACAGCAGGAATCTCCCTCCTATTCCAGACTGTTCTTATGGACCAAAACAGCAGGAATCTCCCTCCTATTCCAGACTGTTCTTATGGACCAAAACAGCAGAAATCTCCCTCCTATTCCAGACTGTTCTTATGGACCAAAACAGCAGAAATCTCCCTCCTATTCCAGACTGTTCTTATGGACCAAAACAGCAGAAATCTCCCTCCCTTTCCAGCAGCTGCTGAAATCAATGAGCATGCTGCGGAGCTCAGACAGGCAGCCATGTAGGCAGCCAGAGGAGAACAGGATTATTAGCCAGAGGACACTCTCCAGGATTATGTCTAGGCTATATCACTGACCCATCTATTAAAATCATACAGATGCTAACGAGTCAACTGTTTGACATTATTTGGCAGAGTGCAGGGCGAACTGAAATGCCTGAATAAACCAGGGTTTTGGGTCATCATTGACATGTCATAATTTAAAACACTAGGGACTAACGACTGAACAGTTCCTGAGTATACGGCAGGTGAGATGGGTTGGAAGTCAAGCCTAGGATAAGGAAACTGGCATTTGAAAACATTCAGAGGCATACAGAGAAATAGGCTCTATAAATATACTTATGACAAAGACTGTTTAGAGGCGTTTTCAACCACAGAGATGTACACATTGATATGAGTTCAGTATAGGCCTACTTTTTCCCAACATGATTCATGCCTCAGCTCTGGCTTCAACGTCATTGCAGAATGTGTCATTTTATTTTTAAATAGTCTACTATTGTGAGTAGTAGGCCGAATGTTTGTCCATTTCTCCACATTTCTAGGACCCCTTCCTTCCACACAACACACTGGAACCTCCCTCTTAAGATTTCAACACAAAGCCTTAGTCTTCTACTCTCCGGATATCAATAAGAAAAATAAAACCGGAGCAGGAAGTGTGTGTGCTAACAGAGAGCAGCCATAGAACCGGGGCAGTTCAGTTCAAAACACTTGTTTCCCAGACAGAAAGGTTGGGTGCAACAGGAACTGCCAGATGATGATTTACATAGCAGCAGTACAGGTCATAAACAAATATTTTTTCTCCCAGACAGGAAATTAGTTAAGTGGAAAAATAAAATCTTGGAATGCCAACATTGAAAACAAATACAAATCTGAAAATGGCTACTATAGCATGTAGGCTAAGGCTAGTCGACTGCTTTAGGGACACTTCCCAGGATCCATCACCTCATGTCACAGTTTGACATGCTTTATGGACACTTCCCAGGATCCATCACCTAATGTCACAGTTTGACATGCTTTAGGGACACTTCCCAGGATCCATCACCTAATGTCACAGTTTGACATGCTTTATGGACACTTCCCAGGATCCATCACCTAATGTCACAGTTTGACATGCTTTAGGGACACTTCCCAGGATTCATCACCTAATGTCACAGTTTGACATGCTTTAGGGACACTTCCCAGGATTCATCACCTAATGTCACAGTTTGACATGCTTTAGGGACACTTCCCAGGATTCATCACCTAATGTCACAGTTTGACATGCTTTATGGACACTTCCCAGGATTCATCACCTAATGTCACAGTTTGACATGCTTTAGGGACACTTCCCAGGATCCATCACCTAATGTCACAGTTTGACATGCTTTATGGACACTTCCCAGGATCCATCACCTAATGTCACAGTTTGACATGCTTTAGGGACACTTCCCAGGATCCATCACCTAATGTCACAGTTTGACATGCTTTATGGACACTTCCCAGGATCCATCATCTCATGTCACAGTTTGACATGCTTTATGGACACTTCCCAGGATCCATCATCTCATGTCACAGTTTGACATGCTTTATGGACACTTCCCAGGATCCATCACCTCATGTCACAGTTTGACATGCTTTGGGACACTTCCCAGGATCCATCATCTCATGTCACAGTTTGACATACTTTAGGGACACTTCCCAGGATCCATCACCTCATGTCACAGTTTGACATACTTTAGGGACACTTCCCAGGATCCATCACCTCATGTCACAGTTGCATGCTTTAGGACACTTCCCAGGATCCATCATCTCATGTCACAGTTTGACATGCTTTAGGGACAGAGGATCCATCACCTCATGTCACAGTTTGACATGCTTTATGGACACTTCCCAGGATTCATCACCTAATGTCACAGTTTGACATGCTTTATGGACACTTCCCAGGATCCATCATCATGTCACAGTTTGACATGATGGACACTTCCCAGGATCCATCACCTAATGTCACAGTTTGACATGCTTTAGGGACACTTCCCAGGATCCATCACCTCATGTCACAGTTTGACATGCTTTAGGACACTTGATCCATCACCTCATGTCACAGTTTGACATGCTTTAGGGACACTTCCGAGGATCCATCACCTCATGTCACAGTTTGACATCTTTATGGACACTTCCCAGGATTCATCACCTAATGTCACAGTTTGACATGCTTTATGGACACTTCCCAGGATCCATCACCTCATGTCACAGTTTGACATGCTTTATGGACACTTCCCAGGATCCATCACCTAATGTCACAGTTTGACATGCTTTAGGGACACTTCCCAGGATCCATCACCTCATGTCACAGTTTGACATGCTTTAGGGACACTTCCCAGGATTCATCATCTCATGTCACAGTTTGACATGCTTTAGGGACACTTCCGAGGATCCATCACCTCATGTCACAGTTTGACATGCTTTATGGACACTTCCAGGATTCATCACCTAATGTCACAGTTTGACATCTTTAGGACACCCTTCAGGATCCATCACCTCATGTCACAGTTTGACATGCTTTATGGACACTTCCCAGGATCCATCACCTAATGTCACAGTTTGACATCCACTTCAGGATCCATCACCTCATGTCACAGTTTGACATGCACACTTCCCAGGATCCATCACCTCATGTCACAGTTTGACATGCTTTAGGGACACTTCCCAGGATCCATCACCTCATGTCACAGTTTGACATGCTTTAGGGACACTTCCCAGGATCCATCACCTCATGTCACAGTTTGACATGCTTTAGGGACACTTCCCAGGATCCATCACCTCATGTCACAGTTTGACATGCTTTATGGACACTTCCCAGGATCCATCACCTCATGTCACAGTTTGACATGCTTTATGGACACTTCCCAGGATCCATCATCTCATGTCACAGTTTGACATGCTTTGCAGGATCCATCACCTCATGTCACAGTTTGACATGCTTTAGAGGACACTTCCCAGGATCCATCACCTCATGTCACAGTTTGACATGCTTTATGGACACTTCCCAGGATTCATCACCTAATGTCACAGTTTGACATGCTTTATGGACACTTCCCAGGATCCATCACCTCATGTCACAGTTTGACATGCTTTATGGACACTTCCCAGATCCATCACCTAATGTCACAGTTTGACATGCTTTAGGGACACTTCCCAGGATCCATCACCTCATGTCACAGTTTGACATGCTTTGCCAGGGACATCCCAGGATCCATCACCTCATGTCACAGTTTGACATGCTTTAGGGACACTTCCGAGGATCCATCACCTCATGTCACAGTTTGACATGCTTTATGGACACTTCCCAGGATTCATCACCTAATGTCACAGTTTGACATGCTTTATGGACACTTCCCAGGATCCATCACCTCATGTCACAGTTTGACATGCTTTAACACTTCCCAGGATCCATCACCTAATGTCACAGTTTGACATGCTTTAGGGACACTTCCCAGGATCCATCACCTCATGTCACAGTTTGACATGCTTTGACACTTCCCAGGATTCATCATCTCATGTCACAGTTTGACATGCTTTAGGGACACTTCGAGGATCCATCACCTCATGTCACAGTTTGACATGCTTTATGGACACTTCCCAGGATTCATCACCTAATGTCACAGTTTGACATGCTTTATGGACACTTCCCAGGATCCATCACCTCATTCACAGTTTGACATGCTTTAGGACACTTCCCAGGATCCATCACCTAATGTCACAGTTTGACATGCTTTAGGGACACTTCCCAGGATCCATCACCTCATGTCACAGTTTGACATGCTTTAGGACACTTCCCAGGATCCATCACCTCATGTCACAGTTTGACATGCTTTAGGGACACTTCCCAGGATCCATCACCTCATGTCACAGTTTGACATGCTTTAGGGACACTTCCCAGGATCCATCACCTCATGTCACAGTTTGACATGCATCCCAGGATCCATCACTTCATGTCACAGTTTGACATGCTTAGGGACACTTCCCAGGATCCATCACCTCATGTCACAGTTTGACATGCTTTATGGACACTTGATCCATCATCTCATTTAGTTTGACATGCTTTAGGGACACTTCCCAGGATCACCATCACCTCCATCACCTCATGTCACAGTTTGACATGCTTTAGGGACACTTCCCAGGATCCATCACCTCATGTCACAGTTTGACATGCTTTAGGGACACTTCCCAGGATCCATCACCTCATGTCACAGTTTGACATGCTTTATGGACACTTCCCAGGATCCATCATCTCATGTCACAGTTTGACATGCTTTATGGACACTTCCCAGGATCCATCATCTCATGTCACAGTTTGACATGCTTTATGGACACTTCCCAGGATTCATCACCTAATGTCACAGTTTGACATGCTTTATGGACACTTCCCAGGATCCATCACCTAATGTCACAGTTTGACATGCTTTATGGACACTTCCCAGGATCCATCACCTCATGTCACAGTTTGACATGCTTTATGGACACTTCCCAGGATCCATCATCTCATGTCACAGTTTGACATGCTTTAGGGACACTTCCCAGGATCCATCACCTCATGTCACAGTTTGACATGCTTTCCATCCATCACCTCATGTCACAGTTTGACATGCTTTAGGGACACTTCCCAGGATTCATCACCTAATGTCACAGTTTGACATGCTTTATGGACACTTCCCAGGATCCATCACCTTCCACTTCCCAGGATCCATCACCTAATGTCACAGTTTGACATGCTTTAGGGACACTTCCCAGGATCCATCACCTCATGTCACAGTTTGACATGCTTTAGGGACACTTCCCAGGATTCATCATCTCATGTCACAGTTTGACATGCTTTAGGGACACTTCCCAGGATCCATCACCTCATGTCACAGTTTGACATGCTTTATGGACACTTCCCAGGATTCATCACCTAATGTCACAGTTTGACATGCTTTATGGACACTTCCCAGGATCCATCACCTCATGTCACAGTTTGACATGCTTTATGGACACTTCAGGATCCATCACCTAATGTCACAGTTTGACATGCTTTAGGGACACTTCCCAGGATCCATCACCTCATGTCACAGTTTGACATGCTTTAGGGACACTTCCCAGGATCCATCACCTCATGTCACAGTTTGACATGCTTTAGGGACACTTCCCAGGATCCATCACCTCATGTCACAGTTTGACATGCTTTAGGGACAC
Source organism: Oncorhynchus keta (assembly GCF_023373465.1). Taxonomy (NCBI): domain Eukaryota; kingdom Metazoa; phylum Chordata; class Actinopteri; order Salmoniformes; family Salmonidae; genus Oncorhynchus; species Oncorhynchus keta. Next base: position 32,103,795 of record NC_068428.1, read on the forward strand.
TTCCCAGGATCCATCACCTCATGTCACAGTTTGACATGCTTTAGGGACACTTCCCAGGATCCATCACCTCATGTCACAGTTTGACATGCTTTATGGACACTTCCCAGGATCCATCACCTCATGTCACAGTTTGACATGCTTTATGGACACTTCCCAGGATCCATCATCTCATGTCACAGTTTGACATGCTTTAGGGACACTTCCCAGGATCCATCACCTCATGTCACAGTTTGACATGCTTTAGGGACACTTCCCAGGATCCATCACCTCATGTCACAGTTTGACATGCTTTAGGGACACTTCCCAGGATCCATCACCTCATGTCACAGTTTGACATGCTTTAGGGACACTTCCCAGGATCCATCACCTCATGTCACAGTTTGACATGCTTTAGGGACACTTCCCAGGATCCATCATCTCATGTCACAGTTTGACATGCTTTAGGGACACTTCCCAGGATCCATCACCTCATGTCACAGTTTGACATGCTTTAGGGACACTTCCCAGGATCCATCACCTCATGTCACAGTTTGACATGCTTTAGGGACACTTCCCAGGATCCATCACCTCATGTCACAGTTTGACATGCTTTAGGGACACTTCCCAGGATGCATCACCTAATGTAACAGTTTGACATTGAACAATGTGGCTGATTAAATTCAACTCCACAACTTACGATGGAGTTGAACGGCGACTCGAGTGGGCGGACAGGAGCGCCGACGTAACAAAATTAAGTTATCAAAGACGACTGATTTCAGCATCCAAATAACAGTCCGTAATTACACACAACATTGGTCTACAGACTTCAGCATTGGTCTGTGTAAGTGTAGGCTATTCTTTGGGTGCTGAAAAAAAAAATTGTCACCACTCAACTCCATCGTTAATGGTGGGTATGGGGTTTAGTTGTCTATGAACAAGGTAGCCATAGAGCTATACAGATCTATATACAGTTGTTCTGAGGTAGCCTAAAGGCTGCTTCACAGATTAAAGTGTTCAGTCAACCTATCTAGGCCTATCCAGAGGGCAACCCAAGCTGCTCATCCCAGTCTGAACAATGAGTCTCTGGTCTGTACTGCTGCTGTCTGAAGCGATTCCAGGTGGCCCTTTGGCTGATTCAGCATGTTGCTGCACCATGGCAACTGCCTGATCTAGAAGAGGACATATGAAGGGGTTTAAAACGTGGTGATGTTGCTAGCCCGTCCTTGTGGAAGTCACGCTTTAGGCTAAAGCAGACAGGAAGTCACGCTTTAGGCTAAAGCAGGCAGCAGTCGCTAGGCTATATGATAAGTTTGCTAGGCCAATATATCATAGGGTAGGGCCTTATTTGGTATTTCATGAGGATCCCCATTAGCTGTTGCAAAAGAAGCAGCTACTCTTCCTGGGGTCCACACAAAACATGACATAATACAGAACATTAAATAGACAAGGACAGTACAACATTTTTCTTTGGGCACAGGTAGCCTACACACACTATCTAGGTGAAATAGGGGGAAGCATTGTGCCGCGAGGTGTTTCTTTCGGTTTTAAAAAAAAAACAGGTTTGCTGTTTATTTGAGCAATATGAGATGGAACAGAGTTCCATGCAATAATGGCTCTATAGAATACGGCACGCTTTCTTAAATGGTGTGTTAATGTGTTAGTGAGATGGTTATGTTAAACACTTTCTATGTGTTGAAAGATCTGATCATCTGAACAGCACAACTGTGATTGTAACCCTTAGGCATATGTCTTGAATAAAGCTCACAGGAATTAGGCTACTTTGTTAGTTAGGCCTATTACCAAAATAAAATATTATTTAGGCTATTGGAGGAAATCCTGTGGAATAATGAATTTTATGCCCCAAAGAAGCTTGTGACGCAAAGCTCGATTTAGACTTGAACGAATGACTACCAAAGCCAAATGTAGGCCTTCTCGCTCTTTAAAAAAAGCTTTTTTATAGAGAATGGGTTTTAATAAAACGCAACATGATAAAGACTAAAAGAACCAACCAATCATACAATAATTCTGGCAAAGCATTAGGGCAGCTAAAAAGCATAAAGCACTTTTGTGCTAAAATGTCAAAATCAGACCATGTGTAAGGTATGCTTTTGCTACTGCTGATTGTTAATTCACCCTATAGCAGAGGCTCAAAAACACAAACCCTCTCACTGGTTATGGAAGTGGATTAGCTAAGACTTTACACACCCCACCCCAGTCCCTTCTCTGCCAGCTGGAGCGGCAAGGGGAGAATTTTGGGCGGGAAAACTATGCCGATATTGTTTGCGATGAGACAATAGTTTACTTCAAATTGTCTTTTGCACTCTGTCCAGAAAGCCTAAAGCCACATGTTAATAAGGTCAAACATTACTCAGCATAATATATGGCTTCTATGGAATGTTGAACAAAGTTCTAACAGTAATTGATTAGTCATGGTTCAGCAACCCCTCTGCAGGAAACAATATCATGCATTGCTCCAATTAGGCTACAGAATTGTAGGTATGATTCTTCAGCTTTTCAAACTGCCTGAGGCCAAACAAGGGTCAAGAGGAAGTTTAGCCTACTCGGTTCAGTCATTTCCAGGTACAAATGGTCCATATTCACAAAAACCATCTGCCATAGCAGTGACAGCACTGACTGAAGAAATGCTGCAACAAGATGCCTTGCGTTCCAACTGAAACAAAGCACAGAGGCAGACATCAAAATGCCCCGCTACCAGCTCAGCTGTCCACATATGTCTAACAGGCATAGTTTCACAATGGATGGGACAGTAATGGATCAGGGAGAGTAATGGATCAGGTGATGAAGGAATGTCTCAGTCTGGTCTGGGCACAACAACACAAAAATGCCAAGTTCTCAGGTGGTCCAGTCAGCTAGTTATGTTCCCATTTGTACTTCACTATTTAGATTTCTGACAACTTTTACTCCACTAAATTCCTCAAGAAAATAATGTACATTTTACTTCATACATTTTCTCCAACACCCAAAAGTACTCGTTACATTTTGAATGCTTAGCAGGACAGTAAAATGGTCCAATTCACATACTTATCAGGAGATTATCCCTGGTCATCCCTACTACTTCTGATTTGGTGGACTCACTAAACACAGTGTGCCCCTGGCTATCCGTAAATGTAATGTATAGGGTGGCAGGTATCCCAGCTGTTAGAGCGTTGGGCCAGTAACCGAAAGGTCGCTGGTTTGAATCTGTCGATGTGCCCTTGAGCAAGGCATTTAATCCCAATTTGCTCCAGGGACACTGTACTATGGCTGACCCAGTTGATCGTCCTTGCAGTGGCAGACTACATGTAACAACACCTGCACAGGATCGGTACATCTGAATATCACACCTGCGGGACAGGTACAGGATGGCAACAACAACTGCCCAAGTTACACCAGGAACACACAATCCCTCCATCAGTGCTCAGACTGTCCGCAATAGGCTGAGAGAGCCTGGATTGAGGGCTTGTAGGCCTGTTGTAAGGATGGTCATCACCAGACATCACCGGCAACAACGTCGCCTATGGGCACAAACCCATCGTCACTGGACCAGACAAGACTGGCAAAAAGTGCTCGTCACTGACGAGTCGCAGTCTTGTCTCACCAGGGGTCAGATTTGCATTTATCGTCGAAGGATTGAGAGTTACACCGAAGCCTGTACTTTGGAGTGGGACCGATTTGGAGCTGGAGGGTCCGTCATGGTCTGTCACAGCATCATCGGACTGAGCTTGTTGTCAGCAGGCAATCTCAACGCTGTGCATTACAGGGAAGACATCCTCCTCCCTCATATAGTAACCTTCCTGCAGGCTCGTCCTGACATGACAATGCCATGAGCCATATTGCTCGTTCTGTGAGTGATTTCTTGCTAGACAGGAATGTCAGTGTTCTGCCATGGCCAGCGAAGAGATCTCAATCCCACTGAGCACGTCTGGGACCTGTTGGATCGGAGGGTGAGGGCTAGGGCCATTCCCCCCAGAAATGACCGGGAACGTGCAGGTGCCTTGGTGGAAGAGTGGGGTAATAGCTCACAGCAAGAACTGGCAAACATGTTGCAGTCCGTGAGGAGAAGATTAATGCACTTAATGCAGCTGGTGGCCACACCAGATACTGACTGTTATTTTTTAATTTTGACCCCCCCCCCCCTTGTTCAGGGACACATTCAATTTCTGTTAGTCACATGTCTGTGGAACTTGTTCAGTTTATGTCTCAGTTGTTGAATCTTTTGTTCATACAAACATTTACAAATGTTAAGTTTGCTGAAAATAAAACGCAGTTGGCAGTGAGGACGTTTCTTTTTTTGCTGAGTTTATGAACATGCAAGGGTCGGATTAAGCAGGCAGCTGAATAACATTAGCTAGCACCTATATCAATTAGCAAATTATCTCGCTAACTACTAGTTAGTACAATAGCTAGCTAGTTGTCTGGCTCACTCACTAGTAGCACTTTAGCTTTCGAAAACCTGTCTCAGTGGTTAGCTTTACCCACGGCAAGGAGTGTCTATAAAATTGACAAGATAGTCATGTGACCCCTCTGACAATGGAAATAAATGTCTTCAAAGATGGAAGGCAAGCAGGAGGAGGCGAGAACAGGTGGGACCCTTCTAGCCAATATACATACATGTGAGCTAGGGTTGGGCAGTATCCAGATTTTCATAACGTTTCTGTACCATACCGGAGTATACCATATACGGTATTACTGGAAGTACACACAAGAGGCACTATTATTTATTTTATACATTTTATGCACAAAACAATTTATGCAGCATCTTGATCCAGGCAGGGATTGAATGGTTACAGCAGAGACAAGAAGCTTGAACTTGTCATCTAGCCACTTAGCTAGAAAGTTCACAAATTAAAAGCTTGAGCTGGACATAACTACCCCGGTGTACAGTAGATCACCTAAGCCTAGTTTGAACAACAGGCCATTAGTAGAGGACTCAAAATATATCACAATATTATGTATGTGCTTAGTTGGCTGTACCTGCACCAATACTCCAGTACTTTTCCTTCAAAATGTCTGTAGCGTATGAACGTTTTGGCCTACAAACTTCTGAACCACTCGATGAAAATGGGAGACTAACGAACACGACCGGGTTCGTGAGACCCCCACAAGTGTCACGGGACTCGTCTGAAGGTAACCCACACAAATAAATTGAAGTATAGCGGAAGTTGTGCCAACAACAATGAGGTTAAATGGGTATATTTCCTGAGCTTTCTTATATCTCCTAGATATTGGACACTTCAATATCGTATTCCTTGTGATTTATTATTTGCCATCTATGCATTTGTTTTTCGATGCTTCTCTATGGGTTATAGTAGTAAGGGCCAAATTCAAATTCCATTTTTTTTTGGGGGAATACCTAAAGGGGTCCTAAAATTCCAAATCAAATATCTAAATGAGCCATGGTACGACCAACGTAAAACAATTCCGTACGTTAGCTAAGTAACCCCCGGTGTTGGTTGGTTGTAAATGTGTATCTAGACCTTTTTTGGAAGTATATACCGGCCACAACGTGAGTAAATTAAGTTAGTTGCACAGCGAAAATCCATATTTGGTGATCAACGAAAGTATTTTGACATTATAAAGCTTGCAGGGCTTTCGGGGCGTTAATACGTAACGCACAGATACAGCAGGTTCAGTTGTCGATGAATGAGTTAGCGGCACTCATGTCAGGCTCATGACCAGAACCATTTCATTGCAGAAAATAACTCCGTATTTGGAAGTTGTATTATTATTATATGATACATTGAAATTGTAGTTTGGCAAGTGTTAGATAATGGACTAAGGTAGCTAACTAGCTAACACACCATGCATTAAATCAGATGTGGGCTAACACGAGTAGGCTAGCTAAATTAGCAATATCACTCACTACCTGCGGCTTATTCAATCCATGTGAACTCGCTTGACGGTGAATGATTCTGCGTCGCTAACGTTGGCTACCATGTTCAGCCACTATCGTTTCTTTATTAGCCACAAAACGGTTTTTAAAAGTTGACCGGTCACTTACACTTACCGGTGATTTCTTCGAATACCTATTTTGAATGGGAGATCCGACGTCTTTGCACCCCGATAGCGCCACTTTCACCCCCAACTTTCAGTGGTACAACAACAAGTGTACCCCTCCCTCCAACGCAGTAAAAATCATGTCTTCCATACACAGATGTCATTGGTTAGTATATAGGACCCATACGATATCGACCAATAAAACAGAAATGAGCTTCCTCTTTGGCCAATAGTGACGTTGAAACAGTATTGTGGGCGTGTTTCATGCTACTGCTGAAATTAATCCGGAAAATTGTTCAAAATAATTACATGATACTGGAGTGCAAGAGGTTGGAATTCATTTTTAATTTAGTTAATCTCATATATAATATATGTTTTTTCATGTATCTGTATATGTGATTAAGGTACTCATAAAATGGCAAGATGTTGACCTATACGAATTATATTTAAAAATGTAGCAGTATTATATAGGTTTTAAGTAGACACCACATTGCCATGGATTCAGACAGCTCTGGGGAAATTCGAATCCACTGTGTAAAGTAGTACTTCCTTTGTGCAATGCCAGCTCTATAATCAGGCTTTATAAAGATTGATTGATGTGCTCACAGGTATGTCAGAACATAGGCAGAGAACATGGCCCCCAGGGTTGCGATTTACAATGCAACATTCTCTACTATGGACATAAAAAATGACATGAACAGCCTTTGAGAAATATCAAGGCCATAGAGCATAACAGCTTGCCTCTCCAAGAAACGTATGTTGCCTGCCTACTGTAAAACGTATCAACCTCATACACCAAATACCATGCATTCATTACAAACCATTATTATATTATTATATTATATTATTATTTATATTATTATTATATTATTATATGAGGCATCAGATCCTTGAAGTTGATGGCATGACATGACAGATTTGTAGAGCCAGTATGATGGCCATCCTTGCAAGTTCAAATCCCCGAGCTGACAAGGTACAAATCTGTCGTTCTGCCCCTGAACAGGCAGTTAACCCACTGTTCCTAGGCCGTCATTGAAAATAAGAATTTGTTCTTAACTGACTTGCCTAGTAAAATAAAGGTAAAATAAAAAAATAAAAAAAAGAGAGTGAGCTTACAGTGCCCAGGGACTTAAATACAACAGTATGTGTAGTCAGTTGGCGTATGTCTTACCTGGCATTGAATAGGAGGACATTTCGTTATTTGAATGATGGGGCAATGTGCATAGTTCATATCTTATCATACTCTGCTATATGCCTTGCTGTCCCTGGCACGTCTGGTGTCACCTGTGGATAATGCACCTACAGTGGCTCGGACGTTGGCCGGTTGTAGATAAATTCCACCAGAGGGCAGTCATTTAATACAGACTGACCGATGGAAGGTGTTACTTTGAGGCACAGGCACGGCATACTAGTCTATGTTTACATCAGTGGCAAATGTACATCTTGGTGGGGCAAAAAATAATAATACTGTTTAAGATGCATACCAGCAAAGTCATTACACAACACAACACTAAACAATATATTAATTTCACTATAACGGTGACAAACAGTGCCCACAAACTATTAAGGCCTACATAAAGCTGTCCCAACAGCAGAGTCCCAATAGCAGTCCCAACACCTTACCACTGCTACACCTGGCTATCAGCCAGTGGTGTAAAGTACTTCAGTAAAAATACTTTAAAGTACTTCTTAAGTCGTTTTTTTAGGTACCTGTACTTTACGATTTATAGTTTTGACTACCTTTACCTGACTACATTCCTAAAGAAAATAATGTACTTTTTACTCTATACATTTTCCCCGACATCCAAAAGTACTCATTACATTTTCAATGCTTAGCAGGACAGGAAAGAGATCCAATCCACTCATAAACATTCCTGTTTATCCCTACTGCTTCTGATCTTTCGTTTGTAAAAGATGTCTGTGTTGTAGTGTGGCCCTGGCTGTCTGTAAAAGATGTCTGTGTTGTAGTGTGCCCCTGGCTGTCTGTAAAATATGTCTGTGTTGTAGTGTGCCCCTGGCTGTCTGTAAAAGATGTCTGTGTTGTAGTGTGCCCCTGGCTGTCTGTAAAAGATGTCTGTGTTGTAGTGTGCCCCTGGCTGTCTGTAAAAGATGTCTGCGTGTTGTAGTGTGCCCCTGGCTGTCTGTAAAAGATGTCTGCGTGTTGTAGTGTGCCCCTGGCTGTCTGTAAATGATATCTGCGTGTTGTAGTGTGCCCCTGGCTGTCTGTAAAATATGCCTGCATGTTGTAGGGTGCCCCTGGCTGTCTGTAAAATATGTTAATTCAGCCTAATTTACTGCCTTTTTAAAACACATAAGACATTAATGAGCGAGCTAGGACGGACATAGTCAATATAACTATTTGTTCAGGACTTTTGAAATGTACAGCGAGAGAATTCAGCAGCAGGACACACACTTCAGGTGTGCAGCTGTGGTTGGGAGAGAGTAACATTGGCAAGGGGGTTAAGGATCCATCAAGGGAGGAAAAGGTGCTTGGGAGAGCAGAGACAGGGACCTCGCATTGACCAGTACTTCTTACGAAGCAGCCAGTCAAATCAGTCGAATGAAGCACAGCGACGGGACGCAAACCAAAGTTCGCAGAGCATCAGCACCCCTGTAACTGAGGAGGATAACACAAGCACAGAAATGCCGGTGGATGAACTCACCCAACCACAGAGACCTACCTCTAAAAGAGGAAAAGATCAAAGGGCACAGACCGAGTGTGAAGTGGCCCAAAGCTGTTGAAAAGAGAGAGTGGGAAACAATCAACAACGACCTGACAAAAATCTTGGAACAACAGGTAGGAACAGCAGAGAAAAAGCTTGAAAGGATGGGAGACATTATCTACCACTACGGAGAAGAGCGCTTTGGAGTAAACGAAAGGAGAAGTGGTAAGACACCACCCCCGCCAGCCAAATATAGGAGACAGCAGGAGATCGAGATACTTGTCAGAGAAGGCAGCTGAGGAAGCAGTGGAAGAAGGCCTCTGATGCAGAGAGAGAAGGTCTCATGCTACTCAGACATTAAATGTCGGCTGGCAACCTTGCGAAGAGCGGAAAACTTAAGGAAACTTCGTAGGAAGAAGGTACACTCAAGAACACGGTTCTATAAAAACCCCTTTAAGTTTGTCAAAGATCTCTTCGCAAAGGAAAAGTGCGGAATCCTAAAAACTCCAAAGCCTGGAACTGGAAGAACATCTGGAAAATGTCCACCAGGACATGAAAAGGCATGAGCAGATAGTCATCCCACATGACATCCCACCTATTCAACCACCAGAATTCAATCTGGACACTGGCCCTCCAAAATGGAGGGAAGTAGAGAACGTTGTCCGAAGAGCAAGAGCGGCCTCGGCTCCTGGGCCTAATGGAGTACCATACAAGCTCTACAAGAACGCCCCGGATGTTCTACGCTTTCTTTGGAGGCTCATGAGGATAGTGTGGCAGAAGGAAATAATACCAAAGGCATGGCGAAGGGCTGGTGGTGTGCTAATCCCGAAAGAGAAGGATGCGACAGACATCAGTCAATTCCGACCAATCTCCCTTCTCAACGTCGAAGGGAAGATCTTTTTCAGTATAACAGCACAGAGGCTGTCCACTTATCTGGAAAGGAACAAGTACATTGATACATCTGTACAGAAAGCAGGCATTCCTGGTTTCTCTGGTTGCCTGGAACATACTAGTATGATTTGGCACCAGATACAAACAGCTAAGAAGGACAAGAGAGACCTCTATGTCATCTTCCTCGACCTGGCCAATGCCTTTGGCTCAGTTCCCCATGAACTCCTCTGGGAATCCTTCAACATTTTCCACGTACCAGAACCCATCACTACACTGGTAAAGGCCTATTTCCAAGACCTGCAATTGTGTTTCACAACACCTGACTTCACAACAACATGCATTTACATTACATTTACATGGCAGCGCTTGGAAGTAGGCATAATGGCAGGCTGTACAATTTCTCCTCTGGCCTTCACTATGGCCATGGAAGTCATCATCAGGGCATCGAGATGGGTGGTCGGCGGTGAGAGAACTAAGGAAGGGCTCCATCTCCCACCTATCCGAGCATACATGGATGACATGACTATACTGACCACCACTGCAGCATGCACCAGGCGGCTACTTGCAAAACTGCAGGATAACATCAAGTGGGCCCGGATGAAAATCAAGCCAAGCAAATCTCGAAGCATCTCCATAGTCAAGGGACAGCTTAAAGATGTGAGGTTCTGCATTGGAGATGACCCGATACCAACGGTATCTGAGCAACCCATCAAGAGCCTGGGTAGATGGTACAACGAAAGCCTCCGGGATAAAGATCAAGTGCAGCAAGTAAGGCAGGACATCGCCGACGGTCTTGAGAACATCAACAAGACCCTACTACCTGGGAGGCTCAAGCTTTGGTGCCTACAGTTTGGACTTCTCCCCGGGTAATGTGGCCACTCACCGTCTATGAGGTCCCAATAACAACAGTGGAGAAGATGGAGCGAACCATTACCTCATACGTGAAGAAATGGCTGGGTGTCCCACGATGCCTGAGTAACATCGGCCTCTATGGCAAAGGGGTCCTTGAACTACCTCTTACAAGTCTAACGGAGGAGTACAAGTGCTCTAAAGTAAGACTTCAGATGACATTGAAGGACTCCAAAGACCAGACCATTAGCAGCTGCACCTCTCCTACAAACTGGACGGAAATGGACATCATCCAAGGCTGTGCAGCAAGCAACATCAGCCCTGAGACACCAAGACATTGTGGGGAATATCCAGCATGGAAGAGGAGGCTTTGGCCTGGCAGCAAGCAAACCAACGTTCCATAAGGTAACAACATCTGAACGCAGGAAGCTGGTGGTCGAGGAGGTGCGCAGACAGGAGGAGACTGCAAGAAGTGCAAAGGCTGTCTCTCTTGCTAAACAAGGGCAATGGACGCGGTGGGAAGGCCTGGAGAGGAGAAAGATCAACTGGAGTGAGCTTTGGCAAATGGAGGCAAGCAACATCAGCTTCATCATAAGAGCTGTTTATGATGTGCTTCCATCACCAACAAATCTACATCAATGGTATGGCGAGGACTCGACCTGCCCCCTCTGCCCAGCTCCAGCGACTCTCAGGCATATAATGACAGGTTGCAAGACCAGCCTCTCACAAGGCCTCTACACCTGGAGGCACAATCAGGTCCTCAAGAGCCTGGCACTTGAGACCAAGAGGAGTGCAACCAATTCATTACCTCCAAAAACAAGCAATCCCGTCAAAACAACAACATTCATCCGGGAGGGACAGAAAAGGCTCCTACAAAGCCAGAAACTGGACACCTAGCCATGGCCCGGGACTGGAAGATGCTTGTCGATATTGGCCAGCAACTAATTTTTCCACCTGAGATTGCTTCTACCAACCTTAGGCTCACAGTCCCGTGGGAAAACTCTGTTGAAGAGGCCTACGAGCGTAAGAAACTGCGTTACACAGAGTTGGCAGCAGACGCAACTCAGCGTGGCTGGAATGCAAAGGTCTGGCCAGTTGAAGTGGGATGCAGAGGTTTCGTGGCTTCTTCCATCATCAGGTTGCTGAAAGAACTTGGAATCTATGGACAGGCTCTGCGGCAGACCGTCAGAGCAGTTTCTCAAGCAGCTGAAAGAGGCAGCCAGTGGATCTGGATCAAACGGAAGGACCCTTGCTGGGCTATAACTTCATGACCCCCCACCCCCACCTGAGAACCCAATTCAGATCCCTCCAACTTGAGGAGGGCATATGAGGTATGCGGTCAGCTGTATGGCTGGCTCAAGGAAGAGGACGCCCCTGCCTTGCATAGTCCCGTGGGACATCTTAATTGGGCATGGGACACAAGCTAAGGCTTGATTACCCTTTAGCTGGCCACCTTTGATGAGGGTGTTTAGTGATTAAAGGCCGAAACACCCACTGATTCGAAGGCACACTACTGAGGATGTGTCCCAAAATTGACATCTTACCCCAGTCTAAGAAATAAACCTCCCATGCCACTCTGTCAACATCACGGAAAATCTCATGTGAGTGCATTCCATCTATTGGCACAATGGACATCTCGTCCCGTGTTTTATGATTCAGAACATGTGACTTCTTGTGACTTCATGTGACTTCTTACAGTATGTGACTTCTTACAGTATCCTCCCTGTACACCAAGTCAGAACTGTAGGATAAATAAAGGGTGCATATAAGCAGACAATGAAAGCTCTTACAATATTCAATGATTACATTTCTATAAAACAGGCTATACACAACACCACCAAGTCTGAACAGTACACAAAATGATGAGGGGAAAAGGGGCCAAATTATTAGGGTGAGACACATGGGCTACTTACAGCTTACTACACAACATACACTTACACTTTATGAGCTGTAGTATACTTATCTTCCTGGCATATGCAACAGCATACAAGACATTTTTGGACTCACCTTGTTGTGCTCACTTGAACAGGAAGGTGGCAAGGCAGTCCTTCGTGGGCAAATTCTGTCATTAAACTTTGTCATCAAAGTCTGTCTGGATTTATGGTGCTTTCAAAACAACTGGGAACCCGGGAAATAAACAAGGTTGAATCATGACGTCAGTGATCTTCAGGTCGGAGCTCTAGAAAGAGACCCGAGTTCCTAACAGATTTTTTTTTATCTGTGTTTGTAAACTGATATGTGACACGTATTAATGCCAAAATAACATGCAAAACAGGCTCTGCCCCACCTACCTTGAATTACAGGTCACCCCTAGTTTACATTATCCCTAATCATCAGGCTAGATTGTATACTTACATCCTCTACATCTTCTACTTCATAAATAATCATTTGGAATTTGTTGTCAATGTCTCTAAATAACAACATGCTTGTAACTTTAATCCTCTGGGGTGCTCAGCATTTACCACAATATGATAAAACATAATCGAGGGCTTCAATTCAGATGAGCTACAGCAATAGTGCATCAATTAGTTCCAATGCAGAAGACTTTGTGGTGAAAACTTGACGTTGACATGTTTTGGCCTCATCAAGAAGAGGTTTTTGTAATTTAAAATAGTAACTAGGCAAGCCAGTTAAGAACAAATTCTTATTTGCAATGACGGCCTACCCCAGCCAAACTCGGACAACACTGGGCTATGGGAGTCCCAATCACAGCCGGATATGGTGCAGCCTGGATTTGAACCAGGGACTGTAGTGACGCCTCCTGCACTGAGACGCAGTGACGCCTCCTGCACTGAGACGCAGTGACGCCTCCTGCACTGAGACGCAGTGACGCCTCCTGCACTGAGACGCAGTGACGCCTCCTGCACTGAGACGCAGTGACGCCTCCTGCACTGAGATGCAGTGACGCAGACTGCTGCGCCACTCAGAAGCACAGGTTGAGTCAGTTGTGTCCTGGAAAACCTTGCAGAACAGAAGTTATTCTTCAAATCCCAGACAATAAGGTAAGCAAAAAACTTGCCTGAAAATGCTGTCAGTGGGCCTTTTCGGCACAATTCATCATTCTAGCTAAGCACACCAGTCTCCAATTTGACTGATTTGAATGGCCTCAGACACAGGGGAAACTTCACCTGTTTTTGGTTGTGAATTAAAGAAAAAATACCAGTGTGCAGTATATTCAGATTACTCCCGGGTAAATACTGTCCTGAATGACTTGAATGAGTGATGAATGCAGATATTTTTCTTCTAATGTTTCATTGTTTTCCACCTTGAACATGGGAGCCTTTCACCAAAGTTTATTGCTTTACTGAAGTAAGAAATGTTAAATGATATGTCCACATTTCCAATTGGTGGGTCCGAATATAAATGTTTGTAACGAACTGAGTAATAGGCCAACAAATGTATGCAGTGATCTAAAATGTCACCTTGTTTTGAAAGCTGAATTCACAGCCCAAGTGTGTCTCTCTCTCTCTCAGCAGCTTGGCAAACGACGGCTGTGCCAGAGGGAGGACACATGACAGTTTGAGAAATGAGAGGATTTTCAATGAGAACGCCCGAAAAGAAAGATTCTTCTCTGGGCTAGGAGGGATCTACAGGATCATCCATTTGGGTAAATTGCTGCTGTAATTCAACCAAAGTGACAAGAAGGCGTAGTGTCTCACACCAATGTGTAGGATGACCGCTGTTCTTTGAAAATAGCATTTCCTGAAATAGTGTGAATTGATCCACTCAGACACACCAGGCTTCAGCTTGTCTTTTACACATGCACCAGGGTTTCCCTTAAGAAAATGTGAATTTAATTTACCTGCTATTTCAGAAAACTACCAGATTCTTCTATGTTAGGGCGTCCACTCACAGTGCTCAGAATGACAGAAATCACATTTAGGGCTAGGCGTACAAATAAATAATCATACAAATTATGGATATTAAACATTTAGGTACATGTAAGTGTCTTATATCGGTTGAAAGTTTATATTCTTCTTAATCTAGCAAAAACATGCCATGCGATTGTTTGAGGACGGCACCCCACAAAATATTTTTCCACCGGCACAGGTTTCATAAATTAACAAATAGCAATTAAATATTCACTTACTTTTTGAAATTCTTCCTCTGATTTGTCATCCAAAGGGTCCCAGCTATAACAGGTAGTGTCGTTTTGTTAGATAAAATCCTTCTTTATATCCCAAAAAGTCTGTTTAGTTGGCGCCGTCGATTTGAGTTATCCACTTGTTCAACATGTAGAGAAAGGAATCCAAAAATCTACCCCTAAACTTTGATTCAACAAGTCAAAATATGTTTCTATTTACTCCACAGGTACCCTAAAATGTAACCAAACTATAATATTTGTAATGTAAAGAAGTATGTTCAATAGGAAACCGATTTTAGCAGGTGCGTTCTGTCTTCATGGCACGCAAACACACATTTCCAAGACTGTGTCCATCTACTAAAACTGTTATTTCTTATTCGTTTTTGAAGTTACAAGCCTGAAACCTTGAACATAGACTCCTGACACCCTGTGGAAGCCATAGGAATTGCATCCATTTTTTCTTTGGATTTTCTCCTCCCTTATCTATTGTGTTATATTTTCCTACATTATTTTAACATTTCTACAAAACAAAGTGTTTTCTTTCCAATGGTACCAATTATATGCATATTCTGGCTTCAGGGCCTGAGCAACAGGCAGTTTACTTTGGGCACGTCATTCAGGCGGAAATGGCTCCACAATGGCTCAGCTGCCTATTCTTGTGCATTCATAATTTCATTGTGTGAATGGTTTTCCCTTTGATAAAACATTTTTTAAAATATGTTCCCCATTACATGTCACCAGTAGTAAATGATTTGTTAATCTCTGTAATTTGGTTACGTTAATTAATGTTTATTTATCGTCTTTAAAAAAATATATGGCTAATGGAAACCGGCTAACGGAAACCCTGACACGCACGCACGCAGGCACACACACACACTCTCCCGCACACACATGCACACACTATACTACACCCACCCCACACACATACACTATTGTCCAACTAATTGGTTTCTGTTTCTGCATCACATCCTTGACAGAAGACAGCCGTTCTCAGATCTGCCAAGCATTTGAGACTCCAAAGCTCTCGTTAGGTCTTTCTGGGCATCTGATCTCATTAACATTATCATAGCCTCTGCTACTTCATTACCCAGACTCCCTTGGTAAAGAACACTCAGATTGACTGAATTTGTTGTTTGTTTACTTAATGCTTCCTCTCTCACCTCACACATAGAAATGGGAAACTAGAGGTGTGTTTGTGTCTGTATGTGTGCTTGCACTGCACGTGCATGTGTGTATGCATGTGTTTGGGTGTGTGTGTGCACCTGTGTGTGTGTGTGTGTGTGTGTGTGTGTGTGTGTGTGTGTGTGTGTGTGTGTGTGTGTGTGTGTGTGTGTGTGTGTGTGTGTGTGTGTGTGTGTGTGTGTGTGTGTGTGTGTGTGTGTGTGTGTGTGTGTGTGTGTGTGTGTGTGTGTGTGTGTGTGTGATTGCATAGCGGCACACTTCCTAAGAAAACAGGCCATAAATGGTTGGGGTGGCTGGCTGTAAAGGATTCCTGGGTTATTGATGGCAACACAATCTCCCTTCTTGTTCCGATCGATGGCTGGCCACAGCCAAATTATTGGCTTGGTGCTCTGTCAGAGATGGCAATAGCTGATAGGACTGGATGATGTGTCTGTGGTGCAGGGAAAGTGTAGGGTGGTAGAGGAGAGACAGGGAGAGAGAGATAGGAAGAGGAGATAGGGAGAGAGAGATGAAGAGGAGAGACAGGGAAAGATAGAGATGAAGAGGAAAGACAGGGAGAGAGATATGAAGAGGTGAAACAGGGAGAGAGAGAGATGAAGAGGTGAGACAGGGAGAGAGAGAGAGCTGAAGAGGAGAGACAGAGAGAGAGGGATGAAGAGGAGAGACAGGGAGAGAGAGGGAGAGATAAAGAGGAGAGACAGAGAGAGGGAGAGATGAAGAGGAGAGACAGGGAGAGATTAAGAGGAGAGGCAGAGAGAGGGAGAGATGAAGAGGAGAGACAGGGAGAGAGAGACATTGAGAGGAGAGACAGGGAGAGAGAGATTGAGAGGAGAGACAGGGAGAGAGAGGGATTAAGAGGAGAGACAGGGAGAGAGAGGGATTAAGAGGAGAGACAGGGAGAGAGAGGGATTGAGAGGAGAGACAGGGAGAGAAAGATATGAAGAGGAGAGAGGGAGAGACATATTGAGAGGAGAGACAGGGAGAGAGAGGGATGAACAGGAGAGTCAGGGAGAGAGATATGAAGAGGAGAGGGGGAGAGAGAGATTGGGAGGAAAGACAGGGAGAGAGAGGGATTGAGAGGAGAGACAGGGAGAGATAAAGAGGAGAGACAGGGAGAGAGAGGGAGAGATGAAGATGAGAGAGAGGGAGAGATGAAGAGGAGAGACAGAGAGAGGGAGAGATGAAGAGGAGAGACAGGGAGAGAGAGAGATTGAGAGGAGAGACAGGGAGAGACAGGGAGAGAGAGGGATGAAGAGGAGAGACAGGGAGAGAGAGAGATTGAGAGGAGAGACAGGGAGAGACAGGGAGAGAGAGGGATGAAGAGGAGAGACAGGGAGAGATAAAGAGGAGAGAGAGGGATGAACAGGAGAGAGGGAGAGATGAAGATGAGAGAGAAGGAGAGATGAAGAGGAGAGAGAAGGAGAGATGAAGAGGAGAGAGAAGGAGATATGAAGAGGAGAGACAGGGAGAGAGAGATGAAGAGGAGAGACAGGGAGAGAGAGAGATGAAGAGGAGAGACAGGGAGAGAGAGAGATGAAGAGGAGAGTCAGGGAGAGGGGGATAAAGAGGGGAGACAGGGAGAGAGAGAGATGAAGAGGAGAGACGGGGAGAGAGAGGGAGAGATGAAGAGGAGAGAGAGGGAGAGATGAAGAGGAGAGACAGGGAGAGAGAGAGAGATGAAGAGGAGAGACAGGGAGAGAGAGGGAGTAATAGTGTAAAGATAGAGGTTGAAATGGCTCTGCAGTGTCACAGTCCATAATTTAATCTGATTGCACCCCTAATCCTCTAGTTAACTCTAATCAGATTAGTGTCAGACATTAAGGAAAACATGATTGACTTTAATAAGATAGATAGGCTAGGTAGACTTGTGAAGCTTTTCAATCTTATGCTGGAAATTAATCCCTAATTTGTGTCACTAAATCCTGGTGGCTGTATGTATATTGATCTATTTGTTGTGAGACCTGGATATAATTTGCATATCAAATTGACTGTCAAATCAGAGTAAAACAATAATTACATAAGATTATCAAGATTATAATTTTGAATCAGTTATTTCCTAGCAAGCTGTCTACTCAGACATGATTGTTGTTGTTGTTGTCGTCGTCATGGTGCTTCCCACGGTTACAGAGTTTAGTTTAGCTCATTCATTTGACTATTTTGAAAAGAAGCACACATAAAACTTGTAATAGACATAAAATCATTGAGGATACCAGAGGGCAGTCGTCAACACATTGAGGATACCAGAGAGCAGTCATCAACACATTGAGGATACCAGAGAGCAGTCATCAACACATTGAGGATACCAGAGGGCAGTCATTAACACATTGAGGATACCAGAGAGCAGTCATTAACACATTGAGGATACCAGAGAGCAGTCATCAACACATTGAGGATACCAGAGAGCAGTCATTAACACATTGAGGATACCAGAGAGCAGTCATTAACACATTGAGGATACCAGAGAGCAGTCATTAACACATTGAGGATACCAGAGGGCAGTCGTCAACACATTGAGGATACCAGAGGGCAGTCATCAACACATTGAGGATACCAGAGGGCAGTCATTAACACATTGAGGATACCAGAGAGCAGTCATTAACACATTGAGGATACCAGAGGGCAGTCGTCAACACATTGAGGATACCAGAGGGCAGTCGTCAACACATTGAGGATACCAGAGGGCAGTCATTAACACAGTGAGGATACCAGAGAGCAGTCATTAACACATTGAGGATACCAGAGAGCAGTCATTAACACATTGAGGATACCAGAGAGCAGTCATTAACACATTCAGGATACCAGAGAGCAGTCATTAACACATTGAGGATACCAGAGAGCAGTTATTAACACAGTGAGGATACCAGAGAGCAGTTATTAACACAGTGAGGATACCAGAGAGCAGTCATTAACACAGTGAGGTTACCAGAGAGCAGTCATTAACACAGTGAGGATACCAGAGAGCAGTCATTAACACACTGAGGATACCAGAGAACAGTCATCAACACACTGAGGATACAAGAGAGCAGTCATCAACACATTGAGGATACCAGAGGGCGGTCATCAACACATTGAGGATACCAGAGGGCGGCCGTCAACACATTGAGGATACCAGAGGGCAGCCGTCAACACATTGAGGATACCAGAGGGCAGCCGTCAACACATTGAGGATACCAGAGGGCAGCTGTCAGCACATTGAGGATACCAGAGGGCAGTCATCAACACATTGAGGATACCAGAGGGTGGTCATCAACACATTGGGGATACCAGAGGGCAGTCATTAACACATTGAGGATACCAGAGGGTGGAGGATACCAGAGGGCAGTCATTAACACATTGAGGATACCAGAGAGCGGTCATCAACACATTGAGGACACCAGAGAGCCGTCATTAACACAGTGAGGATACCAGAGAGCAGTCATTAACACATTCAGGATACCAGAGAGCAGTTATTAACACAGTGAGGATACCAGAGAGCAGTTATTAACACAGTGAGGACACCAGAGAGCAGTCATCAACACATTGAGGATACCAGAGAGCAGTCATTAACACATTGAGGATACCAGAGAGCAGTCATCAACACATTGAGGATACCAGAGAGCGGTCGTCAACACATTGAGGATACCAGAGAGCAGTCATTAACACATTGGGGATACCAGAGAGCAGTCATTAACACATTGAGGATACCAGAGAGCGGTCGTCAACACATTGAGGATACCAGAGAGCGGTCATCAACACATTGAGGATACCAGAGAGCAGTCATTAACACAGTGAGGATACCAGAGAGCAGTCATCAACACATTCAGGATGAGGATACACAGAGGAGCAGTCATCAACACATTGAGGATACCAGAGAGTGGTCAGTAACACATTGAGGCAGCAGTCATTAACACATTGAGGATACCAGAGAGCGGTCATCAACACATTGAGGATACCAGAGAGCAGTCATTAACACATTGAGGATACCAGAGAGCAGTCATCAACACATTGAGGATACCAGAGAGCAGTCATCAACACATTGAGGATACCAGAGAGTGGTCAGTAACACATTGAGGATACCAGAGAGCAGTCATTAACACATTGAGGATACCAGAGAGCGGTCGTCAACACATTGAGGATACCAGAGAGCAGTCATTAACACATTGAGGATACCAGAGAGCAGTTATCAACACATTGAGGATACCAGAGAGCAGTTATCAACACAGTGAGGATACCAGAGAGCAGTCATCAACACATTGAGGATACCAGAGAGCAGTTATTAACACAGGATACCAGAGAGAGTCATTAACACCAGAGAGCAGTTATCAACACAGTGAGGATACCAGAGAGCAGTCATCAACACATTGAGGATACCAGAGAGCAGTTATTAACACATTGAGGATACCATAGAGCAGTCATTAACACATTGAGGATACCATAGAGCAGTTATTAACACAGTGAGGATACCAGAGAGCAGTCATTAACACAGTGAGGATACCAGAGAGCAGTTATTAACACATTGAGGATACCAGAGAGCAGTTATCAACACAGTGAGGATACCAGAGAGCAGTCATCAACACATTGAGGATACCAGAGAGCAGTTATTAACACATTGAGGATACCAGAGAGCAGTCATTAACACATTGAGGATACCATAGAGCAGTCATTAACACATTGAGGATACCAGAGAGCAGTCATTAACACATTGAGGATACCAGAGAGCAGTTATCAACACAGTGAGGATACCAGAGAGCAGTCATCAACACATTGAGGATAGTCATTAACACATTGAGGATACCAGAGAGCAGTCATCAACACATTGAGGATACCAGAGAGCAGTTATTAACACATTGAGGATACCAGAGAGCAGTCATTAACACATTGAGGATACCATAGAGCAGTCATTAACACATTGAGGATACCAGAGAGCAGTCATTAACACATTGAGGATACCAGAGAGCAGTTATCAACACAGTGAGGATACCAGAGAGCAGTCATCAACACATTGAGGATACCAGAGAGCAGTTATTAACACATTGAGGATACCAGAGAGCAGTCATTAACACAGTGAGGATACCAGAGAGCAGTCATCAACACATTGAGGATACCAGAGAGCAGTTATTAACACATTGAGGATACCAGAGAGCAGTCATTAACACATTGAGGATACCATAGAGCAGTCATTAACACATTGAGGATACCATAGAGCAGTTATTAACACAGTGAGGATACCAGAGAGCAGTCATTAACACAGTGAGGATACCAGAGAGCAGTCATTAACACATTGAGGATACCAGAGAGCGGTCGTCAACACATTGAGGATACCAGAGAGCGGTCGTCAACACATTGAGGATACTAGAGAGCAGTCATTAACACATTGAGGATACCAGAGAGCAGTCATTAACACATTGAGGATACCAGAGAGCAGTCATTAACTCATTGAGGATACCAGAGAGCAGTCATTAACACATTGAGGATACCAGAGAGCGGTCGTCAACACATTGAGGATACCAGAGAGCGGTCGTCAACACATTGAGGATACCAGAGAGCGGTCGTCAACACATTGAGGATACCAGAGAGCGGTCGTCAACACATTGAGGATACCAGAGAGCAGTCGTCAACACATTGAGGATACCAGAGAGCAGTCATTAACACATTGAGGATACCAGAGAGCAGTTATTAACACAGTGAGGATACCAGAGAGCAGTCATTAACACAGTGAGGATACCAGAGAGCAGTCATTAACACAGTGAGGATACCAGAGAGCAGTCATTAACACAGTGAGGATACCAGAGAGCAGTCATTAACACAGTGAGGATACCAGAGAGCAGTTATTAACACAGTGAGGATACCAGAGAGCAGTTATTAACACAGTGAGGATACCAGAGAGCAGTCATTAACACAGTGAGGATACCAGAGAGCAGTTATTAACACATTGAGGATACCAGAGAGCAGTTATTAACACAGTGAGGATACCAGAGAGCAGTTATTAACACAGTGAGGATACCAGAGAGCAGTCATCAACACATTGAGGATACCAGAGAGCAGTCATTAACACAGTGAGGATACCAGAGAGCGGTCGTCAACACATTGAGGATACCAGAGAGCAGTCATTAACACATTGAGGATACCAGAGAGCAGTCATCAACACAGTGAGGATACCAGAGAGCAGTCATTAACACATTGAGGATACCAGAGAGCAGTCATTAACACAGTGAGGATACCAGAGAGCAGTTATTAACACAGTGAGGATACCAGAGAGCAGTCATTAACACATTGAGGATACCAGAGAGCAGTCATTAACACATTGAGGATACCAGAGAGCAGTCATTAACACAGTGAGGATACCAGAGAGCAGTTATTAACACAGTGAGGATACCAGAGAGCAGTCATCAACACATTGAGGATACCAGAGAGCAGTCATTAACACATTGAGGATACAAGAGAGCAGTCATTAACACATTGAGGATACCAGAGAGCGGTCATTAACACAGTGAGTGTACCATTAACACACAGCAAAGTCTGGGATGTGGCAACATGGTTATAAGATAAGATATAAAAAGCCTGAAAACAAATAGAAGAAAACATTTTTTTTCATCATTGTAGTTCAACAGGAGGGGACATTCATATGGGCACACAAGACATCAGGCAGTTTTTAACCTTGGCCACTGACGCCAAGTTCTTATGCAATCAGGCGAGGCATTGGAGCGTGGAGGCAGAAATGGAGCTTCAGGTGCCAGCCCATTCCGCTAGTATCTCTCTCCAGTGTAACCTCCGCACTCACAGAGAGAAGGTCTGGGTCCCAGATGGCACCCTATTCCCTATGTCGCGCCCTCGGGTCCAAAGTAGAGCACACCATAGAGAATAGAGTGATATTTGGGACACTGACAAGAAGCCCCG
The DNA here is from genome assembly GCF_023373465.1 of Oncorhynchus keta. Classification (NCBI taxonomy): domain Eukaryota; kingdom Metazoa; phylum Chordata; class Actinopteri; order Salmoniformes; family Salmonidae; genus Oncorhynchus; species Oncorhynchus keta. The sequence goes on from NC_068428.1 coordinate 32,126,316, forward strand.
CTGCCTAGGTACAAAGACCTGGCACTGTCTGAGCAGCTCCGGGGACATGCTTCAGCTTGTCTTTTACACACCCAGGGTTTCCTTTAATGTGGCACCAGACAATGTGACGAGGAAGATTTGAATTGATCTGCTATTTGAGAAATGTATCAGATCCATATGCATTGGGTGTATAACCCATTAGGGCGTCCACGCACGTTGCTCAGAATGACAGAAGTCATATTTAGACTATGGTAATGCATCCTAACAGAACATGCAACTCATGTAATGAAGCAGACAATAAAACATCATGTTCAAACATTTGCACACCATAGAGAATAGAGTGATATTTGGGACACTGACAAGAAGCCCCGCTGGCTAGGTACAAAGACCTGGCACTGTCTGAGCAGCTCCGGGGACATGTGTCCAGCCCAGCCGACCCAGCACAACACGGCTACACTGCTGCACTCCTCCGGCCGCCGGAATCTGTCCTGCTTTATTCAGCAGCCCACAGTACCCAGCTAGTAGAATACAATGGTTAGATCAGGTTATCGTGATCAAATAGAGCATCTTTCTACAGTTACGGTCTATGATGTGTTTCTCATACACACCTAAATGGCTATTCGGAATTGATATTAAAGGATAAAATGGGAGAAACTACAGAGAGAGGGCGAGAGAGGGTGATTGAGGGAGAGAGAGAGAGGTACAGTGAGAGCACAGGAGGCTGCTGAGGGGAGGACGGCTCATAATAAGGGCCATAATGGAGCAAATGGAATGGCATCAAACACCTTGAAGTAACCATGGAAACCATGTGTTTGATGTATTTAATAACATTCCACTTATTCTGCTCCAGCCATGACCACGAGCCCATCCTCCCCAATTAAGGTGCCACCAACCTCCTGTGAGTGAGAATGGTGGAGAGAGGTAGAGAGGGCACGAGGGAGAAAAGGTAGAGAGAAAGAAGGAGAAAGAGAGAACTAAAGTTAGAGAGGAATGAGAGGTAGAGGGAAACATAGCTACACCTACCATAATCATAGGGGATGAAACACATCTCAATGTGGTCTGTCTATAAGTGAAACATGTCCAGAAAAGTCCTATGTGTGAAGTTGTAAATTACCAAAAGGATGTGGCATTGCATCTTATATTGCCATTGCGTGTATATTACCACAAGTTGTCTTTGTCATTTAAACCTGAGAGGTAAAGAGAAAGGCTATATACAGTAGTGAGTCTATAACAGTAGCAAGGCTATATACAGTAGTGAGTCTATAACAGTAGCAAGGCTATATACAGTAGTGAGTCTATAACAGTAGCGAGGCTATATACAGTAGTGAGTCTATAACAGTACTGAGGCTATATACAGTAGTGAGTCTATAACAGTAGCAAGGCTATATACAGTAGTGAGTCTATAACAGTAGCAAGGCTATATACAGTAGTGAGTCTATAACAGTAGCAAGGCTATATACAGTAGTGAGTCTATAACAGTAGCAAGGCTATATACAGTAGTGAGTCTATAACAGTAGCAAGCTATATACAGTAGTGAGTCTATAACAGTAGCGAGGCTATATACAGTAGAGTCTATAACAGTAGTGAGGCTATATACAGTAGTGAGTCTATAACAGTAGCAAGGCTATATACAGTAGTGAGTCTATAACAGTAGCGAGGCTATATACAGTAGTGAGTCTATAACAGTAGCGAGGCTATATACAGTAGTGAGTCTATAACAGTAGCAAGGCTATATACAGTAGTGAGTCTATAACAGTAGCAAGGCTATATACAGTAGTGAGTCTATAACAGTAGCAAGGCTATATACAGTAGTGAGTCTATAGCAGTAGGCTATATACAGTAGTGAGTCTATAACAGTAGCAAGGCTATATACAGTAGTGAGTCTATAACAGTAGCAAGGCTATATACAGTAGTGAGTCTATAACAGTAGCAAGGCTTATATACAGTAGTGAGTCTATAACAGTAGCAAGGCTATATACAGTAGTGAGTCTATAACAGTAGCAAGGCTATATACAGTAGTGAGTCTATAACAGTAGCAAGGCTATATACAGTAGTGAGTCTATAACAGTAGCAAGGCTATATACAGTAGTGAGTCTATAACAGTAGGCTATATACAGTAGTGAGTCTATAACAGTAGCAAGGCTATATACAGTAGTGAGTCTATAACAGTAGCAGTAGTGAGTCTATAACAGTAGCAAGGCTATATACAGTAGTGAGTCTATAACAGTAGCAAGGCTATATACAGTAGTGAGTCTATAACAGTCTATAGTAGCAAGGCTATATACAGTAGTGAGTCTATAACAGTAGCAAGGCTATATACAGTAGTGAGTCTATAACAGTAGCAAGGCTATATACAGTAGTGAGTCTATAACAGTAGTGAGGCTATATACAGTAGTGAGTCTATAACAGTAGCAAGGCTATATACAGTAGTGAGTCTATAACAGTAGCAAGGCTATATACAGTAGTGAGTCTATAACAGTAGCAAGGCTATATACAGTAGTGAGTCTATAACAGTAGCAAGGCTATATACAGTAGTGAGTCTATAACAGTAGCAAGGCTATATACAGTAGTGAGTCTATAACAGTAGCAAGGCTATATACAGTAGTGAGTCTATAACAGTAGCAAGGCTATATACAGTAGTGAGTCTATAACAGTAGCAAGGCTATATACAGTAGTGAGTCTATAACAGTAGCAAGGCTATATACAGTAGTGAGTCTATAGCAGTAGCAAGGCTATATACAGTAGTGAGTCTATAACAGTAGCAAGGCTATATACAGTAGTGAGTAGCAAGGCTATATACAGTAGTGAGTCTATAACAGTAGCAAGGCTATATACAGTAGTGAGTCTATAACAGTAGCAAGGCTATATACAGTAGTGAGTCTATAACAGTAGCAAGGCTATATACAGTAGTGAGTCTATAACAGTAGCAAGGCTATATACAGTAGTGAGTCTATAACAGTAGCAAGGCTATATACAGTAGTGAGTCTATAACAGTAGCAAGGCTATATACAGTAGTGAGTCTATAACAGTAGCAAGGCTATATACAGTAGTGAGTCTATAACAGTAGCAAGGCTATATACAGTAGTGAGTGAGTCTAGTGATAACAGTAGCAAGGCTATATACAGTAGTGAGTCTATAACAGTAGCAAGGCTATATACAGTAGTGAGTCTATAACAGTCAGTAGTGAGTCTATAACAGTAGCAAGGCTATATACAGTAGTGAGTCTATAACAGTAGCAAGGCTATATACAGTAGTGAGTCTATAACAGTAGCAAGGCTATATACAGTAGTGAGTCTATAACAGTAGCAAGGCTATATACAGTAGTGAGTCTATAACAGTAGCAAGGCTATATACAGTAGTGAGTCTATAACAGTAGCAAGGCTATATACATTAGTGAGTCTATAACAGTAGCAAGGCTATATACAGTAGTGAGTCTATAACAGTAGCAAGGCTATATACAGGCACCGGTTAGTCGGGCTAATTGAGGTAGTATGTACATGAATGTATAGTTAAAGTGACTATGCATATATGATAAACAGAGAGTAGCAGCGTAATAGAGGGGTTGGGGAGGACACACAATGCAAATAGTCTGGGTAGCCATTTGGTTACCTGTTCAGGAGTCTTATGGCATGGGGGTAAAAGCTTTTGAGAAGCCTTTTGGTCCTAGACTTGGCGCTCTGGTACCGCTTGCCATGCGGTAGTAGAGAGAACAGTCTATGACTGGTGACTGGGGTGGCTGTGGTCTTTGACAATTTTTAGAGCCTTCCTCTGACAACACCTGGTGTAGAGGTCCTGGATGGCAGGCAGCTTAGGGCCGTATGCACCACCCTCTGTAGTGCCTTGCGGTCGGAGGCCGAGCAGTTGCCGTACCAGGCAGTGATGTAACCAGTCAGGATGCTCTCGATGTTGCAGCTGTAGAACCTTTTGAGGATCTCAGGACCCATGCCAAATCTTTTTAGTTTCCTAAGGGGGAAAAGGCTTTGTTGTGCCCTCTTCACAACTGTATTGGTGTGTTTGGACCATTCTAGTTTGTTGGTGATGCTCTCAACCTGCTCCACTACAGCCCCGTCAATGAGAATGATGCTCTCATGCATGCCTCCGTTTCTATGTTATCTTTGGTTCCAGCCTATTACGAATTAAGGCCTATGCTTCCTCCCCTTCCAGGCTCTTGGCAGCACTTGTCCCTTTCAGTTTTTCAGGGCTAAATCACATCTAGTGGTGTGTTCCTCTCAAGCACTTCAGTCTTTCTTCTGAAACGGGAAACTCCAAAAATAAGGAGAACATTACATTTGATTTAAAAGATGCAAAATGGAGAAGACAATGTCCGGTTACAAAAATATTAGATTATTTCTTGCCAGAGGTTGCATCAGTATTCTGTAGAGGGGAGAGAGACATGATTGTACTGGTGATTAGGTGTTTGTTTTAGTAACGAAACATTAACTATTGACTTAGTTGAATGTTAGTTTGACGAGAACTACTTTTTTTCCCACACAGTCATCTTGACTTTCACAAGAGATAATATTGAGCAAATTCTATGACTTCTTAGCTTGCGGTGTCATTATAATTCTGCTCATCTATTTGAAACGTAAACATTTTTATCTCCATGACATGATGGAACGTATAATGGCAGACAACACAGGGAAACACATGAATATTCTCCCTTTTAGTGAATAATACATGAAGGATTTTTATTTGATTTATTCTTTAAGAATGGTGCCGGATTGGATGGCTGCCGTTTTACAGGCTCCTAACCAACTGCTATTTTGATATTTCTTTTTTTTTTTTTACTTATTTTGTACATAATGTTGCTGCTACCATCTCTTAGGAACGAAAATAACTTCTGGACATCAGAACAGCGATTACTCACCTCGAATTGGACAAAGATTTTTTCTTTAAGAAGTTTGACACGAAGGATATACTGCTTTTTCGGGAGCGGGCCCAAACCCCCCTCATTTGTGTGAAGAAAAGAAAGAGTACGTGCACTAGATCTATAACACAATAGATCTGGTAAAATATATATTTTTTAAACAACCTTTTTTGTATTTTTTTTGTACCATCATCTTTGAAATGCAAGAGAAAGGCCATAATGTATTATTCCAGCCCCATGGCAATTTAGATTTTGGCCACCAGATGGCAGCAGTGTATGTTCAAAGTTTTAGAGTGACCCAATGAACCATTGTATTTCAGTTCAAAATGTTGTATCAAGACTGCCCAAATGTGCCTAATTTGTTTATTAACAGCTTTTCATGTTCAAAATTGTGCTTTCTCAAACAATGGCATGGTATTCTTTCACTGTAATAGCTACTTTAAATTGGACAGTGCAGTTAGATTAACAAGAATTTGAGCTTTTTGCCAATATCAGATATGTCTATGTCCTGGGAAATGTTCTTGTTATTTACAACCTCATGTTAATTGCATTAGCCTAAATTAGCTCAACCGTCCCGTGGAAGGGACACCGATCCCGAAGAAGTTTTAAATCCGTTTTACCTCGTTTCTACCAGCATGTCACATGTGCAATCAGAGGGATACAACTCTTGACCACCTTTTGTCCACACATAGAGACGTATACAAAGCTCTCCCTCGCCCTCATTTGGCAAATCTAACCATAATTATATCCTCCTGATTACTGCTTACAAGCAAAAACTAAAGCAGGAAGTCCCAGTATCTCGCTCAATACGGAAGTGGTCAGATGATGCAGATGCTACGCTACATGACTGTTTTGCTAGCACAGACTGGAATATACTCCGGGATTCATCCAATAGCATTGAGGAGTATACCACCTCAGTCACCGGCTTCATCAATAAGTGCATCGACAACGTCATCCCCACAGTGACCGTACGTACATATCCCAACCAGATGCCATGGATTACAGGCAACATCCGCATTTCAAGTTGTGGGACACTGCGCTCAGACAAACCATCAAACATGCAAAGCGTCATTACAGGATTAAGATTGAATCCTACTACACCGGCTCTGTCGCTCGTCGGATGTGGCAGGGCTTAAAAACTATTACGGACTACAATGGGAAACCCAGTGGCAAGCTGCCCAATGACGTGAGCCTATAAGATGAGCTAAATGCGATTTGAGGCAAGCAACACTGAAGCATGCATGAGAGCTGTTCCGGACAACTGTGTGATAACGCTCTCGGTAGCCAATGTGAGCACGACCTTTAAACAGGTCAACATTTACAAAGCCGCAGGGCTAGAAGGATTACCAGGATGTGTACTCATATCAACACCATCATCCTGAACACACTAGACCCACTCCAATTCGCATACCGCCCCAACAGATCCACAGATGATGCAATCTCAATCGCACTCCACACTGCCCTTTCCCACCTGGGCAAATTCACCTATGTGAGAATGCTGTTCATTGACTAAAGCTCAGTTCAATACCATAGTGCCCACAAAGCTCATCACTAAGCTAAGGACTATAGGACTAAATACCTCCCTCTGCAGCTGGATCCTGGACTTCCTGACGGGCCGCCCCGAGGTGGTAAGGGTAGGCAACAACACGTCTGCCACGCTGATCCTCAACACTGGGACCCCTCAGGGGTGTGTGCTTAGTCCCCTCCCTCAATGTGAGCAAGACAAAGGAGCTGATCGTGGACAACAGGAAAATCTGGGCCGAACAGGTGGCGTAGAGGTTTGAGGCACTGCATCTCAGTGCTAGAGGTGTCACTACAGACCCTGGTTCAATCCTGGGCTGTATCACAACTTGACGTGATCTTTCTTAAACTGCATTGTTGGTTAAGGGCTTGTAAGTAAGCATTTCACGGTAAGGTGAAATTGAACACCTGTTGTATTTGGCGCATGTGACAAGTAATGTTTGGTTTGATGAGCACTACTGTGTATTATTATGTAACCTGTGGCTCCATTGACCAATGAAACAAATCCAATTCCACCATATGTTTTGTGTTGCATAACCATCTAGAAGAAGATGCTAGGAAACCTTCGGGCACCCATCTTTGTTTTGATGAAAACAAACAGCTTTTTCGGCGCATTGTTAGGCCGTTCACGTCAAGATAAACAGATTACATAAAGCCCCATAATTTCAATTTTTATTTTCCGCTCACTGACCGAGCCAGTCCACAACTGACTGTCTTTGTTAGATTGGATTGGGATTTGGACTGGTTTATGTACGTGTGTCTGTGTGTCTGTGTGTGTGTGTGTGTGTGTGTGTGTGTGTGTGTGTGTGTGTGTGTGTGTGTGTGTGTGTATGTGTATGTGTATGTGTATGTGTATGTGTGTGTATGTGTATGTGTATGTGTATGTGTATGTATGTGTATGTGTATGTGTGTGTGTGTGTATGTGTATGTGTATGTGTATGTGTATGTGTGTGTGTGTGTGTGTGTGTGTGTGTGTATGTGTGTGTGTGTGTGTATGTGTATGTGTGTGTGTGTGTGTCTGACTCACACAAAGTGGAGTCCTGAGGTGCATCTCTTAATTATGCCAGAGAGTTTAATATTTGCTTATGCCAGTTTGCCATGGCCTGACTGGCTTATTGAACCTTTCTTTTACCAGAGTGAGAGGTTTCAGAAACCGCTGGGGGAGATAGTCCTCTTTTCAGTTGGGTGATTGGTGTTGTTATTGTATGATTGAGTATTAAGATCGAGCATTGTATTAGGAGATGAGTCCATAATTGATTTATGATCAAGCATCACAGATAGCTGTAGTTTTGACCAGTATATAGATGCAGATAATGTCCTAGCCCTGGTTAGCAGGGTTGGGGAGTAACGGATTACATGTCAGCCATTACATGTTCGGGATTACAAAATAACGGTTACTGTAATCCTTTACATTACCAGCAAAAGTATTGTAATCAGATTACAGATACTTTTGAAAACCTAGATGATTACTTCAAGGATTACTTTTGAATTCAGAAAGGCTGTTTGCAGAAAAAAAATCTTTGACATTTCTCTGTTTTCTCAATGACATTCAAATCAGCATATTTTCCCTCTTATATAATACACTTTAATACGCCTTAAACGTGTCAAAATATTACATAACGTATCCCTTGCATGGCCATGCAATCCTTATTTTTTCTTCTTATTAATTTTTTTTCCACAAACAAACAAGCAAATAAAAAATTGCACAGCATAAAAATATTGAGCATGACATCCAGACATATCCTCCAACACAGCACACATACACAGTCAAATAGTATCTCACAAGCTATAATACAAAACTAAATGGATTCACAAGCATAAGTCATCACCTCCCAGTCTTAGAAACATGACAAATAAAATGTGTCCATTGTCATTTCTACCAATGATCCTAACAAGCATTTGATCATAAGATGCTTCCTCCAACATTAATTCTATTCACTGTTTCGGAGTAGGAGTGGCTTGACCCTTCTCTACTTGCAGTAAACATACCAACTGTGATCAATTGTTATATTAGGTAACTCTGTTCTATCGCCCAAGAGACATATTCTCTGTGAAACTGGAGTTGTTAACCCCAACAATTCCTCCAAATATTTTAAAACATCCTTCTAGCAAGGTAGCACTAATGTACATTCCCATATTGTGAGTAAAAGATGTCCCAGTGTCTTTTTGTCATTTCCAACACAGAGAATTGTTGGTCAGCCACATCTTCTAAAGCCTTGTTGGGGTCCAATAAAACCTATGTAGTATCTTATATTGAGCAAGTCTCCTCCTGGCTTCCCTTATGTTCCTCCCTGAGCTGGACAAGATCTTCAACCAGATCTCATCCTCAATTCACACTTAAGGTCAATTTGCCATATTGTTCTGATGTTTTTACAGTCTTTACTCTGCAGATGACTAAATATTGAGCAAAACATGTCTGCTTTATGTTTGGGTAATTCCAAATACTCAGCTATTGGGTTCTTTCCTGGATTTTGTTGATACCCGGTTAACAAATTTTCTCTCATTTGTAAATATTTCCAGAAATATCTGTGTTCTCCCACATCATATTTTTGTACCAAATCTGAGTATGACATTAAAACATCTTCATTGTTCAGATCACCTATAGTATGAATTCCTTTCATTAGCCACTGTTTCCAGTACACAGACTTCTTCCTATCTGTAGCCTAGGATTGTGTCACAATGATGTGTATCCTTGTTTTAGATGTGAAATTCCACATCTTCTGTACTGTTCTCCACACCTCTTTTGAGTGCAACAAAATTGGGTTGGGAGTTTCAACAGACCTCTGCCCTGTAAGACTACGTGACAGAATATCAACAGACCTCTGCCCTGTAAGACTACGTGACAGAATATCAACAGACCTCTGCCCTGTAAGACTACGTGACAGAATATCAACAGACCTCTGCCCTGTAAGACTACATGACAGAATATCAACAGACCTCTGCCCTGTAAGACTACATGACAGAATATCAACAGACCTCTACCCTGTAAGACTACATGACAGAATATCAACAGACCTCTGCCCTGTAAGACTACATGACAGAATATCATCAGACCTCTGCCCTGTAAGACTACATGACAGAATATCAACAGACCTCTGCCCTGTAAGACTATGTGACAGAATATCAACAGACCTCTGCCCTGTAAGACTACATGACAGAATATCAACAGACCTCTGCCCTGTAAGACTACGTGACAGAATATCAACAGACCTCTGCCCTGTAAGACTACATGACAGAATATCAACAGACCTCTGCCCTGTAAGACTACATGACAGAATATCAACAGACCTCTGCCCTGTAAGACTACATGACAGAATATCAACAGACCTCTGCCCTGTAAGACTACATGACAGAATATCAACAGACCTCTGCCCTGTAAGACTACATGACAGAATATCAACAGACCTCTGCCCTGTAAGACTACATGACAGAATATCAACAGACCTCTGCCCTGTAAGAGTACATGACAGAATATCAACAGACCTCTGCCCTGTAAGACTACATGACAGAATATCAACAGACCTCTGCCCTGTAAGACTACATGACAGAATATCAACAGACCTCTGCCCTGTAAGACTACATGACAGAATATCAACAGACCTCTGCCCTGTAAGAGTACATGACAGAATATCAACAGACCTCTGCCCTGTAAGAGTACATGACAGAATATCAACAGACCTCTGCCCTGTAAGAGTACATGACAGAATATCAACAGACCTCTGCCCTGTAAGAGTACATGACAGAATATCAACAGACCTCTGCCCTGTAAGAGTACATGACAGAATATCAACAGGGGTGAAAGGATAACTTCCCGTTCTATTGTTATCCAATCCAAGCCAGCATCCCTTTGCCCCAATGCTTTGCCAATTTAGCCATTCCAAATGATAAATTGTACAGTGTAACATCTGGTAAAGCCTCTTACATCCATTGGTGAGCACATCTTCTTCATATGTACTAATCCAGTTTTTTTCCCCCTGTCCCACCAGGAAGTTTGAAAAGCCAGGCTGAGTGGGCGGGGAGCTTATATTCATGAGCTCGCCTTGACTGACAGCTCTTTGAAATGTTTTTGTTTTTTTCATACGTCTCCTGTTTGGCATGGCTCTTTTGATGCGGTTCACAGCAGCACTGATGGATGTGTTGACATGACTACGGCATCAGAGTTTTGAATGACCCTTTCTCCACCTTGTGTTCCATGCTGGCTGAAGACCGAGCTAGACAGTAACTATATAACACCAGACTCGGATGCAAGGGGAGACATAAGTATCTTTGCCATAGATTAATAGGGTAAACTTTTAATTATATTTGCTGACACCCTACAGGCAAATTTTGTAGCTATATAAATCACGCCCCTCAACAAACATGCCTTTCTCCGATGTGGGTTACATGCCGGTACTTATTTAAATTAGGTAAGAGAATATCATGTTAAAATGGGAGTTGATGTCACCCTATCCCCTTAATAATCCCGCCCTCCTGAATCCAAGTGTTTGACATGGGGGAGGAGAACAGTAACTTTATGATGAAACTTTATCAATGTAGAAGTTACAGTCATTTTTCATACTTTGGTCATAATACACTACATGGCCAAAATGATCTTGATACCCCTTCAAATCAGTGGATTTGGCTTTTTCAGCCGCACCCGTTGCTGACAGGTGTATAAAATCGAGCACACCGCCATGCAGTCTCCATAGACAAACATTTGCCAGTACTGAAGAGCTCAATGACGTGGCACTGTAATAGGATGCCACCTTTCCAAGTGAGTTTGTCAAATTTATTCCCTGCTAGAACTGCCCTGGTCTACTGTAAGCGCTGTTATTGTGAAGTGGAAACGTTTAGGAGCTCAGCGCGAAGTGCTAGGCCACACAAGTCCACAAAACAGGAGTGCCGAGGGCTGAAGCGCATAGCGCTTAAAATGAATCTGTCCTCAGTTGCAACACTCACTGCTGAATTCCAAAATGCCTCTGGAAGCAACTTCAGCACAATAACTGTTGGTCGGGAGCTTCATGAAGGGGGTTTCCATGGCCGAGGAGCTGCACACAAGCCTAAGATCACCATGCGCAATGCCAAGCGTCAGTTGGAGTGGTGTAAAGCTTGCTGCCATTGGACTCAGGAGCAGTGAAAACGCGTTCTCTGGATTGATGAATCACACTTCACCATCTGGCAGTCCGATGGACTAATCTAGGTTTGGCGGATGCCAGGAGAATGCTACCTGCTCCAGTGCATAGTGCCAACTGTAAGGTTTGGTGGAATAATGGTCTGGGGTTGTTTTTCATGGTTTGGGCTATGCCTCTTTGTTCCAGTGAAGGGAAATCTTAATGCTACAGCATACAATGACATTCTAGATGATTCCAACTGGGGGAAAAGGCCCTTTCCTGTTTCAGCATGACAATGCCCCATACACAAAGCGAGATCCATGCAGATGGTTTGTTGAGATTGGTGTGGAAGAACTTGACTAGCCTACACAGAGCCCTGACCTCAACCCCATCGAAACACCTTTGGAATGCTGACTGCGAGCCAGGCCCAATCGCCCAACCTCCGTTCCCGACCTCACTAATGCTCTTGTGGCTGAATGGAAGCAAGTGCCCGTAGCAATGTTCCAACATCTAGTGGAAAGCTTTCCCAGAAGAGCGGAGGCTGTTATAGCAGCAAAGGGGAGACCAATTCCATATTAATGCCCATGATTTTGAAATGAGATGTTCGACAAGCAGGTGTACACATGCTTTTGATCTGGTTTCATCCTAATATCATCAAATCATCAGATTTTGACTGATGGATGCATTTATACATGTTTAAACATACTGTGGATGCATTTATACATATTTAAACATATGGTGGATGCATTTATACATGTTTACACATACTGTGGATGCATTTATACATGTTTAAACATATGGTGGATGCATTTATACATGTTTAAACATACTGTGGATGCATTTATACATGTATAAACATGCTGTGGATGCATTTATACATATTTAAACATGCTGTGGATGCATTTATACATGTTTAAACATACTGTGGATGCATTTATACATATTTAAACATATGGTGGGTGCATTTATACATGTTTAAACATACTGTGGGTGCATTTATACATGTTTAAACATACTGTGGATGCATTTATACATATTTAAACATGTGGTGGATGCATTTATACATGTTTAAACATACTGTGGATGCATTTATACATATTTAAACATATGGTGGATGCATTTATACATGTTTAAACATACTGTGGATGCATTTATACATATTTAAACATACTGTGGATGCATTTATACATATTTAAACATATGGTGGATGCATTTATACATGTTTAAACATACTGTGGGTGCATTTATACATGTTTAAACATACTGTGGATGCATTTATACATATTTAAACATATGGTGGATGCATTTATACATGTTTAAACATACTGTGGGTGCATTTATACATATTTAAACATATGGTGGGTGCATTTATACATGTTTAAACATACTGTGGGTGCATTTATACATGTTTAAACATACTGTGGATGCATTTATACATATTTAAACATATGGTGGATGCATTTATACATGTTTAAACATACTGTGGGTGCATTTATACATGTTTAAACATACTGTGGATGCATTTATACATATTTAAACATATGGTGGATGCATTTATACATGTTTAAACATACTGTGGGTGCATTTATACATGTTTAAACATACTGTGGGTGCATTTATACATGTTTAAACATACTGTGGATGCATTTATACATGTATAAACATACTGTGGATGCATTTATACATATTTTTCCCTGGGCCCCCTCCTCCTAGCCTGGGTACCAGTCTGTTTAGCTAATGTTCCACTCTTTGTACTCCGTATCATATACCAAAGACTGCAGAATTGCCAGTTTGTTTAGCATGACAAGGAGTGGAATGATAACTAAACAGACTGGTACCCAGTCTACCCTCCAAATGCCAGCAGAGTAACTGGAAACTAAGCTATTTTATTTCACCTCGTTTCCATTCCCACCTAACGCTGTCACCACTGTAATATATCTGAGAGAGAGGATACCCCCGGATTTATCCTAGATCATCTCAAGGACAGCCTTGGGCCCTGCAATTGGCCCAGAGCGGAACACAAGGCTCGTCTGTGACCATGCGGCCACACCCACCTATCTTTCTGGAAATGCAGCAGAACAGGAGATGGTGCAGAAGTCCCTATCCCTGTCCCAGCCTAGCCTGCCCATCCCATTCCCAGTCAATGACCCTGGGCCCATTTACAGAAAGCAGCCAATAATCTTAACAAGACAAGCAGAATGAGCTGTCTGCGTCACCTGACTAGAGTGGGTGTGGCAGGCAGTCCCGTGCAGCCACAGCTCCACACCTTGAACAGAAGACATTGTGTCTTCAGCACCCCGCCTCCCCTCCTTCCCTCCCTCTACCCTTTCACACAGGGAGAGAAGGAGAATCCCTATTTCTGAACTGTGTGATTTCTTTCTCTCTCTCTGATTGGTATTCTGGACCAGTGTGCCTGTTCTGCAGTGTGGGTTTGTGAATGCTGGTGCCTGTCAGGGAGAGGAGAATCGCACTGCAGTGGCGGGTGGAGTGAGGACTGGAGAAGGGAGGGAAGAGGCAGGAGTATGAGGAGGTGGGGAACACACACAGTACTGTGCCTGCCAGGGAACCCTCTCTGGAATGACTATGTCACGCTTTTATTTTAGAGGCGGAACTAATGTTGTATAGAAATGCTTCGGTATAATGATTCTCTGTGATCAAATCCCTCATTAAAAACAAGGAGCATGTGAGACTACATCTATGATACATATAGAAATAGAAGATTGTATTGTTGATTACACTAACTAATATGCTATCTGTTAGCCGATACAATGACATAGAATGTCCCGACGTCTACTGCAGCTAGATGAACAATACGTCTAGTTTGAGAAAGCTTGTTTCCTTGCTTCAGTGGGTTGTGAAAGGATATTGATAGAATAATAAGGTATGCGAGCACAAAAGCAGCCTTGAATCATGGCTGTGATAAAAATGAGCAATAATGACTGTATAAAATAAATCATTCAAAATACTGACCTATATTTTATGCAAAAAAAAGGGAAAATTATATTATTTTATTATAATACAATTGCTCAGAGTAATATTTTTTTCTCTCAGAAAGGTAGGAGTCAAAATGATTGACACCCCTTTTTTTATTTGACCTTTATTTAACTAGGCAAATCAGTTAAGAACAAATTCTTATTTTCAATGATCAGGGGCAGAACGACAGATTTTTACCTTGTCAGCTCGGGGAGTTGATCTTGCAACACAAGAGTCCAACGCTCTAACCTCTAACCGCAAAGTCCAACGCTCTAACCTCTAACCGCAAAGTCCAACGCTCTAACCTCTAACCGCAAAGTCCAACGCTCTAAACTCTAACCGCAAAGTCCAACGCTCTAACCTCTAACCGCAAAGTCCAACGCTCTAAACTCTAACCTCAAAGTCCAACACTCTAATCACTAGGCTACCTGCCGCCCCAGACACCCCTAATGACACCCCTAAGGATTCTTATAAACAAAGTAGTCCAAAATTGAGTATTAGGTCCCATATTCCTTGCATGGATGCTACCATTATTACAGATAATCCTGAATGAATCCTGTTATTGGTAATAGTGAGAGGTTAGCATGTCTTGGGAATATGATCTTTCTCTGTAACTCTCTGTAACTTTCTCACTCATCATTATTTACAATTCATGAAGGATTATCGGTAATCATGGAAGCATCCACATTAATGTAGAAGTTTTAAGAAACATTGCCACAGTGTCTTCTGACGCCTCCTGTCTCAGCCTCCAGTATTTATGCTGCAGTAGTTTATGTGTCGGGGGGCGAGGGTCAGTTTGTTATATCTGGAGTACTTCTCCTGTCTTATCCGGTGTCCTGTGTGAATGTAAGTATGCTCTCTCTAATTCTCTCTTTCTCTCTTTCTTTCTCTCTCTCGGAGGACCTGAGCCGTAGGACCATGCCTCAGGACAACCTGGCATGATGAGTCCTTGCTGTCCCCAGTCCACCTGGCCATGCTGCTGCTCCAGTTTCAACTGTTCTGCCTGCGGCTATGGAATCCTGACCTGTTCACCAGATGTGCTACCTGTCCCAGACCTATTATTTGACCATGCTGGTCATTTATGAACATTTGAACATCTTGGCCATGTTCTGTTATAATCTCCAACCGGCACAGCCAGAAAAGGACTGGCCACCCCTCATAGCCTGGTTCCTCACTAGGTTTCTTCCTAGGTTTTGGCCTTTCTAGGGAGTTTTTCCTAGCCAATGTGCTTCAACACCTGCATTGCTTGCTGTTTGGGGTTTTAGGCTGGGTTTCTGTAAAGCACTTTGAGATATCAGTTGATTTACGAAGGGCTATACAAATACATTTGATTTGATTTGATTGTATTCTTATTTACAGTAAAAGTGATTCCAAAATGACACAATACATTGTTTACTATTCATTTATATTGGGCACAAATCAATCTGAAACACAACCAAAAACAAATAGATCCATCGAGTTTGTAGAGCCACAAGCTTAATGTAGTCATTGCGTGCTAGGAATATGGAACCAAATACTAAACTTTTGACTACTTTATTTCAATCATTTTGACCCCTACCTTTTTGAGAAAAATATTATTGTTAAATAAAATGTCTTTCACTGAACAATTGTATTAGTATAAAATGATATAATTTCCCATTTATTTTTGATACAATATAGGTCAGTATTAGAATGAATTATTTTATACAGTCATTATTGCTAATCTTTATCAAGAGTGTCAATCATTTCGGACCTCACTGTATAACTTGGTATAGTTACGCAGGGAGTGACTGGTAAATATTGGTGCAATTACATTACTGTAGCCTATTTCTGCATGTTTTTAATGAGTACACATTGTACATAAAAAAATATAATTATAATACATGGGACTTACAAAGCAATTTTCAAGGACCCAAATTGTAAAAATAAACTGCAGCCATTGTATTCTACCGTGCAAATATACCGTGTGTTATAGGGAAATAATGCACGCTCTAGAATGCCCTTCAAGCCAATCAGAAAGGAGTATTCAACAATGCCATGTTATAAGCTAAGATAATACAGTGGGGATGTTTCCTTTGTGTTTCCCCATCACTGTGGCAACCAGGCAAGCACCCAGGAACCACAGAGCGAACAACCTGTTCTCAAGACAACGTCACAGGCGAACCTGGGAAAGACTTCGACAGATTTTCTCTGAGGACAGGTTGAACCCAATTATACTTTAAGCAATAAATCCTACCACTGCAATTTCCCTGCCTGAACTGCCAGGTATCTCCCTCCCTCCCTCCCTCCCTCCCTCCCTCCCTCCCTCTCTCTCTCTCTCTCTCTCTCTCTCTCTCTCTCTCTCTCTCTCTCTCTCTCTATATATATATATATATATATAGCACTTTCCACACAGCCATCTCTTTACCTTTCCTCCTCCTCCCGAACTCCCGCTCTTCCTTCCCCTTTCTTCTTCCCCCTCTCAGTATCCCTTTGTCATTCTCATCTCCCTCTCCTTCCCACCTCTCTCTCTCTCTCTCTTCATCCCACCTCTCTCTCTCTCTCTCTCTCTCTCTCTCTCTCTCTCTCTCTCTCTCTCTCTCTCTCTCTCTCTCTCTTCTTCCCCCCTCTCTCTCTCCCTCTCTTCTTCCCACCTCTCTCTCTCTCTCTCTCTCTCTCTCTCTCTCTCTCTCTCTCTCTCTCTCTCTCTCTCTCTCTCTCTCTCCTTACCACCTCTTTCTCAATTCAATTCAAGGGGCTTTATTGTCATAGGAAACATATGTTAACATTGGCAAAGCAAGTGAAGTAGTTATAATATACAAAAGTTAAATAAACAATCAAAATTAACAGTAAACATTACACTCACAGAAGTTCCAAAATAATAAAGACATTACCGATGTCATATTATTTATATATGCAGCGTTGTAGTGATGTACAAATGGTTAAAGTACAAAAGGGAAAATGAATAAGCATAAATATGGGTTGTATTTCCAATGGTGTTTGTTCTTCACTGATTGACCTTTTCTTGTGGCAACAGGTCACAAATCTTGCTGCTGTGATGGCACACTGTGGTATTTCACCCAGTAGATATGGGAGTTTATCAAAATCGGGTTTGTTTTTGAATTCTTTGTGAATCTGTGTAATCTGAGGGAAATATGTGTCTCTAATATGTTCATACATTGGGCAGGAGGTTAGGAAGTGCAGCTCAGTTTCCATCTAATTTTGTGGGCAGTGTGCACATAGCATGTCTTCTCTTGAAAGCCAGGTCTGCTTACAGCGGCCTTTCTCAATAGCAAGGCTATGCTCACTGAGTCTGTACATAGTCAAAGCTTTCCTTAAGTTTGGGTCAGTCACAGTGGTCAGGTATTCTGCCACTGTGTACTCTCTGTTTAGGGCCAAATAGCATTCTAGTTTTCTCTGTTTTTTTGTTGTTAATTCTTTCCAATGTGTCAAGTAATTATCTTTTTGTTTTCTCATGATTTAGTTGGGTCTAATTGTGTTGCTGTCCTGGGGCTCTGTGGGGTCTGTTTGCGTTTGTGAACAGAGCCACAGGACCAGCTTGCTTAGGGGAATCTTCTCCAGGTTCATCTCTCTGTAGGTGATGGCTTTGTTATGGAAGGTTTGGGAATCGCTTCCTTTTAGGTGGTTGTAGAATTTAACGGCTATTTTCTGGATTTTGATAATTAGCGGGTATCGGCCTAATTCTGCTCTGCATGCATTTACTGGTGTTCTACTTTGTATACAGGATATTTTTGCAGAATTCTGCATGCAGAGTCTCAGTTTGGTGTTTGTCCCATTTAGTGAATTCTTGGTAGGTGAACGGATCCCAGACCTCACAACCATAAAGGGCAATGGGTTCTATAACTGATTCAAGTCTTTTTAGCTAGATCCTAATTGGTATGTTGCATTTTATGTTCCTTTTGATGGCATAGAATGCCCTTCTTGCCTTGCCTCTCAGATATTTCACAGCTTTGTGGAAGTTATGTGTGGTGCTGATGTTCAGGCCAAGGTATGTATAGTTTTTTGTGTGCTCTAGGGCAACGGTGTCTAGATGGAATTTGTATTTGTGGTCCTGGCAACAGGACCTTTTTTGGAACACCATTATTTTGGTCTTACTCTCTCTCTCTCCTTTCCACCTCTCTCTCTCTTGTTTCCCTCTCCCATCTCCACCCCCCTCCATTTCTCTGCTCCCCTCCCCCCTTTCCCATTGGGCTGTGGCACATAGCTCCTTGCCCTCTCCCTGGCTCTGACTGGCTGTTTACCAGTAACCACCCGAGGGAACAGAACAGACACATCAAGACACATTAACCAGCATGGAAACAGCTGAAGGTAAAACCATGCTCATAACAACTCCTCATCATCAAATCAAATGTATTTATAAATCTCAAAGTGCTGTACAGAAACCCAGCCTAATACCCCAAACAGCAAGCAATGCAGGTGTAGAAGCACGGTGGCTAGGAAAAACTCCATAGAAAGGCCAAAACCTAGGAAGAAACCTAGAGAGGAACCATGCAACGAGGGGTGGCCAGTCCTCTTCTGGCTGTGCCGGGTGGAGATTATAACAGAACATGGCCAATATGTTTGAATGTACATGAATGACCAGCATGGTCAAATAATAATAATCACAGTAGTTGTCGAGGGTGCAACAGGTCAGCACCTCAGGAGTAAATGTCAGTTGGCTTTTCATAGCCGATCATTGAGAGTATCTCTTCCGCTCCTGCTGTCTCTAGAGAGTTGAAAACAGCAGGTCTGGGACAGGTAGCACGCCCGGTGAACAGGTCAGGGTTCCATAGCCGCAGGCAGAACAGTTGAAACTGGAGCAGCAGCATGGCCAGGTGGACTGGGGACAGCAAGGACTCATCATGCCAGGTAGTCCTGAGGCATGGTCCTAGGGCTCAGGTCCTCTGAGAGAGAGAAAGCGAGAATTAGAGAGCATACTTAAATTCACACAGGACACCGGATAAGACAGGAGAAATACTCCAGATATAACAGACTGACCCTAGCCCCCCGACACAAACTACTGCAGCATAAATACTGGAGGCTGAGACAGGAGGGGTCAGGAGACACTTTGGCCCCATCCGATGATACCCCCGGACAGGGCCAAACAGGCAGGATATAACCCCACCCATTTTGCCAAAGCACAGCCCCCACACCACTAGAGGGATATCTTTAACCACCAACTTACCATCCTGAGACAAGGCCGAGTATAGCCCACAAAGATCTCAGCCACGGCACAAACCAAGGGGGGGGCGCCAACATAGACAGGAAGACCGCGTCAGTGACTCAACCCACTCAAGTGACGCACCCCTCCTAGGGATGGCATGGAAGAGCACCAGTAAGCCAGTGACTCAGCCTCTGTAATAAGGTTAGAGGCAGAGAATCCCAGCGGAGAGAGCGGAACTGGCCAGGCAGAGACAGCAAGGGCGGTTCATTGCTCCAGTGCCTTTCCGTTCACCTTCACACTCCTGGGCCAGACTACACTCAATCATAGGAGCTACTGAAGAGATGAGTCTTCAATAAAGACTCAAAGGTTGAGACAGAGTCTGCGTCTCTCACATGGGTAGGCAGACCATTCCATAAAACTTGAGCTCTATGGGAGAAAGCCCTGCCTCCAGCTGTTTGCCTAGAAATTCTAGGGACAATTAGGAGGCCTGCATCTTGTGACCGTAGCGTACGTGTAGGTATGTACGGCAGAAACAAATCAGAAAGATAGGTAGGAGCATGTAATGCTTTGTAGGTTAGCAGTAAAACCTTGAAATCAGCCCTTTCCTTAACAGGAAGCCAGTGTAGAGAGGCTAGCACTGGAGTAATATGATCAAATCTTTTGTTTCTGGTCAAGATTCTAGCAGCCGTATTTTGCACTAACTGAAGTTTATTTAGTGCATTATCCTGGTAGCCGGAAAGTAGAGCATTGCAGTAGTCTAACCTAGAAGTGACAAAAGCATGGATTAATTTTTCTGCATCATTTTTCTACGTCCCTTCCGTCTTCAAGAGAGCGCGAGTTGCACCCCTTCTGAAAAAACCTACACTCGATCCCTCTGATGTCAACAACTACAGACCAGTATCCCTTCTTTCTTTTCTCTCCAAAACTCTTGAACGTGCCGTCCTTGGCCAGCTCTCCCGCTATCTCTCTCAGAATGACCTTCTTGATCCAAATCAGTCAGGTTTCAAGACTAGTCATTCAACTTAGACTGCTCTTCTCTGTATCACGGAGGCGCTCCGCACTGCTAAAGCTAACTCTCTCTCCTCTGCTCTCATCCTTCTAGACCTATCGGCTGCCTTCGATACTGTGAACCATCAGATCCTCCTCTCCACCCTCTCCGAGTTGGGCATCTCCGGCGCGGCCCACGCTTGGATTGCGTCCTACCTGACAGGTCGCTCCTACCAGGTGGCGTGGCGAGAATCTGTCTCCTCACCACGCGCTCTCACCACTGGTGTCCCCAGGGCTCTGTTCTGGGCCCTCTCCTATTCTCGCTATACACCAAGTCACTTGGCTCTGTCATAACCTCACATGGTCTCTCCTATCATTGCTATGCAGACGACACACAATTAATCTTCTCCTTTCCCCTTCTGATGACCAGGTGGCGAATCGCATCTCTGCTTGTCTGGCAGACATATCAGTGTGGATAACGGATCACCACCTCAAGCTGAACCTCGGCAAGACGGAGCTGCTCTTCCTCCCGGGGAAGGACTGCCCGTTCCATGATCTCGCCATCACCTTGGCGTGATCCTGGACAACACCCTGTCGTTCTCAACTAACATCAAGGCGGTGGCCCGTTCCTGTAGGTTCATGCTCTACAACATCCGCAGAGTACGACCCTGCCTCACACAGGAAGCGGCGCAGGTCCTAATCCAGGCACTTGTCATCTCCCGTCTGGATTACTGCAACTCGCTGTTGGCTGGGCTCCCTGCCTGTGCCATTAAACCCCTACAACTCATCCAGAACGCCGCAGCCCGTCTGGTGTTCAACCTTCCCAAGTTCTCTCACGTCACCCCGCTCCTCCGCTCTCTCCACTGGCTTCCAGTTGAAGCTCGCATCCGCTACAAGACCATGGTTCTTGCCTACGGAGCTGTGAGGGGAACGGCACCTCAGTACCTCCAGGCTCTGATCAGGCCCTACACCCAAACAAGGGCACTGCGTTCATCCACCTCTGGCCTGCTCGCCTCCCTACCACTGAGGAAGTACAGTTCCCGCTCAGCCCAGTCAAAACTGTTCGCTGCTCTGGCCCCCCAATGGTAGAACAAACTCCCTCACGACGCCAGGACAGCGGAGTCAATCACCACCTTCCGGAGACACCTGAAACCCCACCTCTTTAAGGAATACCTAGGATAGGATAAAGTAATCCTTCTCACCCCCCTTAAAAGATTTAGATGCACTATTGTAAAGTGGCTGTTCCACTGGATGTCATAAGGTGAATGCACCAATTTGTAAGTCGCTCTGGATAAGAGCGTCTGCTAAATGACTTAAATGTAAATGTAAAAATGTAATTTTTGGACATAACATTTTTGATTTTTGCAATGTTACGTAGATGGGAAAAAAGCTGTCCTTGAAACAGTCTTGATATGTTCGTCAAAAGAGAGATCAGGGTCCAGAGTAACTCCGAGGTCCTTCACAGTTTTATTTGCGACAACTTTACAACCATCAAGATTAATTGTCAGATTCAACAGAATATCTTTGTTTCTTGGGACCTAGAACAAGCATCTCTGTTTTGGCTGAGTGTAAATGTAGAACATTTGCAGCCATCCACTTCCTTATGCCTGAAATACAGGCTTCCAGCGAGGGCAATTTTGGGGCTTCACCATGTTTCATCGAAATGTACAGCTGTGTATCATCTGCATAGCAGTGAAAGTTAACATTATGTTTTTGAATGACATCCCCAAGAGGTAAAATATATAGTGAAAACAATAGTGGTCCTAAAACGGAACCTTGAGGAACACCGAAAATGTACAACTGTTTTGTCTGAGGACAAACCATCCACAGAGACAAACTGATATCTTTTTGACAGATAAGATCTAAACCAGACCAGAACCTTTCCGTGTAGACCAATTTGGGTTTCCAATTTCTCCAAAAAGAATGTGGTGATCGATGGTATCAAAAGCAGCACTAAGGTCTAGGAGCACGAGGACAGATGCCATTAAAAGGTAATTTACCACCTTTTTTTAATACTTTTTATATGCCATTTAGCAGACGCTTTTATCCAAAGCGACTTACAGTCATACATTCTACGTATGGGTGGTCCCGGGAACCGAACCCACTACCCTGGCTTTACAAGCGCCATGCTCTGCCAACTGAGCTACAGAAGGACCTTCACAGATGCAGTCTCAGTGCTATGATGGGGTCTAAAACCAGGCTGAAGCATTTAGTATACATTGTTTGTCTTCAGGAAGGCAATGAGTTGCCGTGCAACAGCTTTTTCTAAAACTGTTGAGAGGAATGGGAGATTCGATGTAGGCCAATAGTTTTTTTATATTTTCTGGGTCAAGGTTTGGCTTTTTCAAGAGAGGCTTTATTACTGCCACTTTTAGTGAGTTTGATACACATCCGGTTGATAGAGAGCAATTTATTATGTTCAACATAGGAGGGCCAAGCACAGGAAGCAACTCTTTCAGTTTTTTAGTTGGAATGGGGTCCAGTATGCAGCTTGAAGGTTTAGAGGCCATGATTATTTTCATAATTGTGTCAAGAGATATAGTACTAAAACACTTGAGTGTCTCCCTTGATCCTAGGTCCTGGCAGAGTTGTGCAGACTCAGGACAACTGAGCTTTGGAGGAATACGCAGATTTAAAGTCCGTAATTTGCTTTCTAATGATCATGATCTTTTCCTCAAACAAGTTCATTAATTTATCACTGCTGAAGTGAAAGCCATCCTCTCTTGGGGAATGCTGCTTTTTTTAGTTAGCTTTGCGACAGTATCAAAAATACATTTTGGATTGTTCTTATTTTCCTAAATTAAGTTGGAAAAATATGATGATCGAGCAGCAGTGAGGGCTCTTCGGTACTGCACGGTACTGTCTTTCCAAGCTAGTCGGAAGACTTACAGTTTGGTGTGGCGACAGCTTGCTTCAGAGCTCGGGTATTTTCTGTATACCAGGGAGCTAGTTTCTTATGACAAATGTTTTTAGTTTTTAGGGGTGCGACTGCATCTAGGGTATTGCGCAAGGTTAAATTGAGTTCCTCAGTTAGGTGTTTAACTGATTTTTGTCCTCTGACGTCCTTAGGTAGGCAGAGGGAGTCTGGAAGGGCATCAAGGAAACTTTGGGTTGTCTGAGAATAGCACAACTTTATAGCACGACTTTTGATGCTCCTTGGTTAGGGTCTGAGCAGATTATTTGTTGCGATTGCAAATTTAATAAAATGGTGGTCCGATAGTCCAGGATTATGAGGAAAAACATTAAGATCCACAACATTTATTCCATGGGACAAAACTAGGTCCAGAGTATGACTGTGACAGTGAGTAGGTCCGGAGACATGTTGGACAAAACTCATTGAGTCGATGATGGCTCCGAAAGCCTTTTGGAGTGGGTCTGGGGACTTTTCCATGTGAATATTAAAGTCACCAAACATTTGAATATTATCTGCCATGACTACAACGTTCGATAGGAATTCAGGGAACTCAGTGAGGAACGCTGTATATGGACCAGGAGGCCTGTAAACAGTAGCTATAAAAAGTGAATGAGTAGGCTGCGTAGATTTCATGACTAGAAGCTCAAAAGACGAAAACTGCATTTTTTTTTGTAAATTGAAATTTGCTAACGTAAATGTTAGCAACACCTCCGCCTTTGCGGGATGCCCGGGGGATATGGTCACTAGTGTAACCAGGAGGTGAGGCCTCATTTAACAGTAAATTCATCAGGCTTAAGCCATGTTTCAGTCAGACCAATCACATCAAGATTATGATCAGTGATTAGTTCATTGACTATAACTGCCTTGGAACTGAGGTATCTAACATTAAGTAGCCCTATTTTGAGATATCACAATCTCTTTCAATAATGCATGAATGGAGGAGGTCTTTATTCCAGTGAGATTGCTAAGGTGAACACCGCCATGTTACGTTTTGCCCAACCTAGGTCGAGGCACAGACACCGTCTCAATAGGGATAGCTGAGCTGACTACACTGACTGTGCTAGTGGCAGACTCTACTAAGCTGGCAGGTTGGCTAACAGCCTGCTGCCTGGCCTGCACCCTATTTCATTGTGGAGCTAGAGGAGTTAGAGCCCTGTCTATGTTGGTAGATAAGATGAGAGCACCCCTCCAGCTAGGATGGAGTCCGTCACTCCTCAGCAGGCCAGGCTTGGTCCTGTTTGTGGGTGAGTCCCAGAAAGAGGGCCAATTATCTACAAATTCTATCTTTTGGGAGGGGCAGAAAACAGTTTTCAACCAGCGATTGAGTTGTGAGACTGCTGTAGAGCTCATCACTCCCCCTAACTGGGAGGGGGCCAGAGACAATTACTCGATGCCGACACATCTTTCTAGCGGAATTACACACTGCAGCAATGTTGCGCTTGGTTTCATCCTAACATCGTTGGTGCCGACGTGCATAACAATATCTCTATACTCTACACTCTACACCAGTTTTAGCTTTGGCCAGCACTATCTTCAGATTAGCCTTAACGTCGGTAGCCCTGCCCCCTGGCAAACAGTGTATGATCGCTGGATGATTCGTTTTAAGTCTAATACTGCAGGTAATGTAGTCGCCAATGACTAGGGTTTTCAATTTGTCAGAGCTAATGTTGTGAGGCTTCGGCTTCTTAGACCCCGTAACGGGAGGAGTAGAGACAAGAGAAGGCTCGGCCTCAGACTCCGACTCGCTGCTTAATGGGGAAAAACGGTTGAAGGTTCCAGCGGCTGAAGGAGCGACACCGGTTGAGTATTCCTACAGCATTTCCTTCCAGAAGCCATGAGAAAGTTGTCCGGCTGCGGGGACCGTGCGAGGGGATTGTGCGAGGGGATTTACACTACTATCGAGGGGATTTACACTACTATCTGTACGTACTGGTGGCACAGACGCTGTTTCATCCTTTCCTACACTGAAATTATACTTGCCTAACACTTGCGTCTGAAGCTGGGCTTGCAGCACAGCTATCCTCGCCGTAAGGTCGATCGTTCTCCTGTACATTAGGAGTACAGCGACTGCACTTAGAAGGCATCATGTTAATGTTACTACTTAGCTTCGGCTGTTGGAGGTCCTGGCGAACCACGTCCAGATAAAGAATCCAGAGTGAAAAAGTCGAGTGAGGGAAAAACTAAAAATATAAAGGGTAAATAAAAAAATAAAAAACGTAAAGTTGTCAGGTAGCAAAGTAAGGTTAGCAACAAAATGCACAGCAGCACGTAAACAACACTGCAAGTTGTAACCTTTGTGTCTTGTGTCTTGTAATGTGTGTGTGTTGTCACAGGTCACACTGTGACATTTCAATTTCACTTATATTACTTAAATATGAAGATTTTTTATAATAGTTTGATGAATGGTTCACAATAGAAATTTGGAAGCGATTTGAGTAGTCATCCATCACATATCAACAGGAGAGGGATGGGTAGCTACATCATAACAATATTTTAGATCAAACTTCCTCTTCATGAGACACTGATGAATCATTGGAGTAAGGATTTAGTATCCCGCACAGAAACACAGGCAAGCATGCACACACAATCACACACAACCAATTTAATACATTTCTTATTTTCTTTCACTAATGTGTTATCATTTACACACTGTGTCACATTTATTTTGCCTCTGTTACAAGAAAAAAAAAAACTTCCTTGACAGAATCATTATTTTCCTCTTTGACTGTGCATTTGACAGTTCTTACTTTCACCATTAGAGGGCGACCAGACGATTTTTGGGGGGCTTTACTCCCGAACCAGCTGCGCGCGTGCGCCATGGTGACCAAACCAGCTGCGAGCGTGCGCCATGGTGACCAAACCAGCTGCGTGCGTGCGCCATGGTGACCAAACCAGCTGCGCGCGTGCGCCATGGTGACCAAACCAGCTGCGCGCGTGCGCCATGGTGACCAAACCAGCTGCGTGCGTGCGCCATGGTGACCAAACCAGCTGCGCGCGTGCGCCATGGTGACCAAACCAGCTGCGCGCGTGCGCCATGGTGACCAAACCAGCTGCGCGCGTGCGCCATGGTGACCAAACCAGCTGCGCGCTTTTGCCATGGTGCGGATGTTGATGTTGACTGTCCCCACCAGACTCGTATCATGACACGCAGGTTAAAATACCAAAGCCAACTGTGAACAAATTATATTGATTTGGGGACAGGTCAAAACACAAATTAAACATTTGTGGACATTTAACTAGCTTGCTGTTGCTAGGGAGATTAACAGTGGGTTGTTATTTTACCTGAATTTTGACCTATTTTGAGTCTTACAATATTGTATGTTTTCTTCTTTGACAATGAATCCACATATTAAAGGGGGAACCCGAGTTAGTTTTCTTTGATTAATCTCACCTCGTTCGTCTTTCTTTTTCTTCTGTGGATTTTATATGGCAGTTGACAACCAACTTTAAGGTGCATTAAGGTGCATTAACACCACCAACTGGACTTGCAGCGCGTCAAGCGTTTAAAATAATTCCAAGTTCTATTTTAGCGCCTGGCTGCATAGACGCCCGTTGACGTGCGCGAGCAGTTTGGATGAAATGATTGAATAACATGCATGCCTACATTTATTATGCAACGCTTGCGCAAGCAACGCGGACAGTGTGGTCAGCATATTCCTCGATGATTTCCGTAATTTTTTTGAGTCATTACTGAATTATTTAATGTAACAAATCAAATAAATCAAACGTTAAACCATGGTCATGGTCATTCATGATAACGTTAAATTCATGGTAACGTTAAATTCATGGTCATTCATGGTAACATTAAATTCATGGTCATTCATGGTAACGTTAAATTCATGGTAACGTTAAATTCATGGTCATTCATGGTAACATTAAATTCATGGTAACGTTAAATTCATGGTCATTCATGGTAACGTTAAATTCATGGTAACGTTAAATTCATGGTAACGTTAAATTCATGGTCATTCATGGTAACATTAAATTCATGGTCATTCATGGTAACGTTAAATTCATGGTAACGTTAAATTCATGGTCATTCATGATAACGTTAAATTCATGGTAACGTTAAATTCATGGTCATTCATGGCAACGTTAAATTCATGGTAACGTTAAATTCATGGTCATTCATGGTAACATTAAATTCATGGTAACGTTAAATTCATGGTCATCCATGGTAACATTAAATTCATGGTAACGTTAAATTTGAGAGACTAGTCAAGGACCATATCACCTCCACCCTACCTGACACCCTAGACCCACTCCAATTTGTTTACCGCCCAAATAGGTCCACAGACGATGCAATCTCAACCACACTGCACACTGCCCTAACCCACCTGGACAAGAGGAATACCTATGTGAGAATGCTGTTCATCGACTACAGCTCGGCATTCAACACCATAGTACCCTCCAAGCTCGTCATCAAGCTCGAGACCCTGGGTCTCGACCCCGCCCTGTGCAACTGGGTACTGGACTTCCTGACGGGCCGCCCCCAGGTGGTGAGGGTAGGCAACAACATCTCCTCCCCGCTGATCCTCAACACGGGGCCCCACAAGGGTGCGTTCTGAGCCCTCTCCTGTACTCCCTGTTCACCCACGACTGCATGGCCACGCACGCCTCCAACTCAATCATCAAGTTTGCGGACGACACAACAGTGGTAGGCTTGATTACCAACAACGACGAGACGGCCTACAGGGAGGAGGTGAGGGCCCTCGGAGTGTGGTGTCAGGAAAATAACCTCACACTCAACGTCAACAAAACTAAGGAGATGATTGTGGACTTCAGGAAACAGCAGAGGGAACACCCCCTATCCACATCGATGGAACAGTAGTGGAGAGGGTAGCTAGTTTTAAGTTCCTCGGCATACACATCACAGACAAACTGAATTGGTCCACTCACACTGACAGCGTCGTGAAGAAGGCGCAGCAGCGCCTATTCAACCTCAGGAGGCTGAAGAAATTCGGCTTGTCACCAAAAGCACTCACAAACTTCTACAGATGCACAATCGAGAGCATCCTGGCGGGCTGTATCACCGCCTGGTACGGCAACTGCTCCGCCCTCAACCGTAAGGCTCTCCAGAGGGTAGTGAGGACTGCACAACGCATCACCGGGGGCAAACTACCTGCCCTCCAGGACACCTACACCACCCGTTGTTACAGGAAGGCCATAAAGATCATCAAGGACATCAACCACCCGAACCACTGCCTGTTCACCCCGCTATCATCCAGAAGGCGAGGTCAGTACAGGTGCATCAAAGCTGGGACCGAGAGACTGAAAAACAGCTTCTATCTCAAGGCCATCAGACTGTTAAACAGCCACCACTAACAGTGAGTGGCTGCTGCCAACACACTGTCATTGACACTGACCCAACTCCAGCCATTTTAATAATGGGAATTGATGGGAATTATGTAAATATATCACTAGCCACTTTAAACAATGCTACCTTATATAATGTTACTTACCCTACATTATTCATCTCATATGCATATGTATATACTGTACTCTACATCATCGACTGCATCCTTATGTAACACATGTATCACTAGCCACTTTAACTATGCCACTTTGTTTGCTTTGTCTACACACTCATCTCATATGTATATACTGTACTCGATACCATCTACTGTATGCTGCTCTGTACCATCACTCATTCATATATCCTTATGTACATGTTCCTTATCCCCTTACACTGTGTATAAGACAGTAGTTTTGGAATTGTTAGTTAGATTACTTGTTGGTTATCACTGCATTGTCGGAACTAGAAGCACAAGCATTTCGCTACACTCGCATTTAACATCTGCTAACCATGTGTATGTGACAAATAAAATTTGATTTGATTTGATTTGATTTGATTTGAAATTCATGGTCATTCATGGTAACATTAAATTCATGGTAACGTTAAATTCATGGTCATTCATGGTAACATTAAATTCATGGTAACGTTAAATTCATGGTCATTCATGGTAACATTAAATTCATGGTAACGTTAAATTCATGGTCATTCATGGTAACGTTAAATTCATGGTCATTCATGGTAACGTTAAATTCATGGTCATTCATGGTAACGTTAAATTCATGGTCATTCATGGTAACGTTAAATTCATGGTCATTCATTGTAACGTTAAATTCATGGTCATTCATGGTAACGTTAAATTCATGGTCATTCATGGTAACGTTAAATTCATGGTCATTCATGGTAACGTTAAATTCATGGTCATTCATGGTAACGTTAAATTCATGGTCATTCATTGTAACGTTAAATTCATGGTCATTCATGGTAACGTTAAATTCATGGTCATTCATTGTAACGTTAAATTCATGGTCATTCATGGTAACGTTAAATTCATGGTCATTCATGGTAACGTTAAATTCATGGTCATTCATGGTAACGTTAAATTCATGGTCATTCATTGTAACGTTAAATTCATGGTCATTCATGGTAACATTCAATTCCTGGTCATTCATGGTAACGTTAAATTCATGGTCATTCAAGGTAATGTTAAATTCACGGTAATTCATGGTAACCTCGTAAACAATTAATTTAGACCCAGAGTTGATTTGAAACAGGTGTTTATTTGCTAAAATATGTACTGTTGCCCGGCTATTAAAAGGGACGGATGGAGTTTAATTGAAGTTTTACGGTCGTCAACTCAACACCCAGCTAACCATGCAGCAGTGGAACTATCTTTCAGCTATCACAAATTAGAATAGACAATGGAAAGCAATGAGGGCAAAAAGGCTGCATACAGACATATGTATTTCTCATAGGAATGCCTCATCAGAGGCTCAGCCTTAGAGCTCAGTGTCAGACTTTATTTGGCTAGTCTGGATGGTCATACTATCTGTTGATAAACAACTGCTTGCTAAGGTTAGGGTTAGGTTTAGAATAAGGGCTTGGGGTTTGTGCTAGGGTTAGTAGATAGTTGGTTGAAATGTTACTGATAATCTGTAGAGCCTATCTAAATAAAGTGTTTCCGAGCCCAGTGTCAGAGATCACTAGTTGTTAGGAGCTGTGGCAGCAGCAGCAGCACCACCACCATGGCCTTCTCCTCAACAGGAATACTTAAGAGACTCACTAACGCCTGCATATTTAATAGGGCCTCTTTTCAACACCTATTTTTATCAGCTGGGTTGAATAATTCAGTGCAGACTTCAACTGTTCAGTTCTGTTCTGTCTGAACTGTGTGTGCGTGCATGTGTGCGTATGTGAGTGGAGCCCTCCACTGAAAAGAGAGTCAAGAACGAAACCCTCTGTTTTCATCTGTCAGTTATGTACTTCAGTTTACCGCTCTCATCTGTCAGTTATGTACTTCAGTTTACCACTCTCATCTGTCAGTTATGTACTATTATGTTATGTAAAAAAGCCCTCCTACAGTGAAAATAATGTAACGTTTTTGTGTGGCCATGTTCACTTCAGCTTGTCAAGGGCGTGAGAAAGGGTATTGTTGAGTCTTCGTCATCACCCCACAGATTTATGATGAATAGGAGAGAAATTACTAGGTGCGCGTCTGTGTGTGTGTGCGTGGCTCCTGAAGTTGGTCCATTCAAAATTAATTAAACATTACAGTATATTATCATGTGCCCTCTTCTAACAACGATGCCTCTCCTCAAATCATTCTTCACAAGGTCAGTTGTAGAATTACAATAACAGAGAGAGAGAGAGAGAGAGAGCAACAACCAAGACCTCCGAGACCAACACTTGATTTGTAGTCAAACAGCACAATCAAGGAAGTAGTCCCTCTTCATCAGCCTATGTTATTTCATGGCAACAGCTGATACCTACCTACAGTTGCCAGCAAGTACGTTTCTAGTTGGCACCACTGCACTTCAGTGTTGCCTTGTAACGTTTGATTAAACACCAGTTATGACAGCAGCATCACTGAGCTCTGAGCTCCAGAAAGAGGCAGTGAACAGTCACATTTACCCTGCAGCTCTGAGCTCCAGAAAGAGGCAGTGAACAGTCACATTTACCCTGCAGCTCTGAGCTCCAGAAAGAGGCAGTGAACAGTCACATTTACCCTGCAGCTCTGAGCTCCAGAAAGAGGCAGTGAACAGTCACATTTACCCTGCAGCTCTGAGCTCCAGAAAGAGGCAGTGAACAGTCACATTTACCCTGCAGCTCTGAGCTCCAGAAAGAGGCAGTGAACAGTCACATTTACCCTGCAGCTCTGAGCTCCAGAAAGAGGCAGTGAACAGTCACATTTACCCTGCAGCTCTGAGCTCCAGAAAGAGGCAGTGAACAGTCACATTTACCCTGCAGCTCTGAGCTCCAGAAAGAGGCAGTGAACAGTCACATTTACCCTGCAGCTCTGAGCTCCAGAAAGAGGCAGTGAACAGTCACATTTACCCTGCAGCTCTGAGCTCCAGAAAGAGGCAGTGAACAGTCACATTTACCCTGCAGCTCTGAGCTCCAGAAAGAGGCAGTGAACAGTCACATTTACCCTGCAGCTCTGAGCTCCAGAAAGAGGCAGTGAACAGTCACATTTACCCTGCAGCTCTGAGCTCCAGAAAGAGGCAGTGAACAGTCACATTTACCCTGCAGCTCTGAGCTCCAGAAAGAGGCAGTGAACAGTCACATTTACCCTGCAGCTCTGAGCTCCAGAAAGAGGCAGTGAACAGTCACATTTACCCTGCAGCTCTGAGCTCCAGAAAGAGGCAGTGAACAGTCACATTTACCCTGCAGCTCTGAGCTCCAGAAAGAGGCAGTGAACAGTCACATTTACCCTGCAGCTCTGAGCTCCAGAAAGAGGCAGTGAACAGTCACTGTTACTAGTTTCATCAATCAGGTTCAAGTCTGGGCTCTGGCTGGGCCACTCAAGGGCATTCAGAGACTTGTCCCGAAGCCACTCCTGTGTTGTCTTGGCTGTGTGTTTAGGGTCCTTGTCCTGTTGGAAGGTGAACCTTCGCCCGTCTGAGGTCCTGAGCGCTCAGGAGCAGGTTTTCCTCAAGGATCTCTCAGTACTTTTCTCCTTTCATCTTTCCCTCGATCCTGACTAGTCTCCGGGTCCCTGCCGCTGAAAAACATCCCCACAGCATGATGCTGTCACCACCATGCTTCACCGTAGGGATGGTGCCAGGTTTCCTCCAGATGTGACGCTTGGCATTCAGGCTAAAGAGTTCAATCTTGTTTTCATCAGACCAGAGCATTTTGTTCCTCATGGTCTGAGTCATTTAGGTGCCTTTTGGAAAACTCCAAGTGGGCTGTCCTGTGCCTTTTACTGAGGAGGTGCTTCCATCTACCATAAAGGTCTGATTGGTGGAGTGCTGCATAGATGGTTGTCCTTCTGCAAGATTCTCCCATCTCCACAGAGGAACTCTGGAGCTCTGTCAGAGTGACAATCGCCATCAAATAGCTTGTTTTTTGCTCTGACATGCACTTTCAACTGTGGGACCTTATATAGAGAGGTGTGGGCCTTTCCAAATCATGTCCAATCAATAAAATCCAATAAAGTTGTAGAAACATTTCAAGGATGATCAATGGAAATAGGATGCACCTGAGTTCAATTACGAGTCTCATAGCAAAGGGTCTATATACTTATGTAAATAAGGTATTTCTGTTTTTATTTTTCTATAAATTCCTGTTTTTGGCTTTGTCAATTTTGGGTATTGTGTGGAGATTAATAAGGACATTGTTTTATTTAATCCATTTTAGAATAAGGCTGTAATGTAACAATGTGGAAAAAGTCAAGGGGTCGGAATACTTTTGGAATGCACTGTAATGTATGTGAAGGCCTATGCATGTGTGGATTTGTGTATAAGAGACAGATGGCTCAAGCACTATCTATCATCTGCATGTGTGTGCTGTAGTGTTAGGTTGTTCTCTGCGTCACTCCAGGCCTGGCGCTGTGGAACCCGATGGTAAACAGGGTAAAATGCCAAGACAACAGGCCATGCAGTCACTGAGCAACAGGGAGACAGAACAGTAAACCTGTGGCACTGCAGTGTCTATCCAATGTAGGCACACACACACACACACACACACACACACACACACACACACACACACACACACACACACACACACACACACACACACACACACACACACACACACACACACACACACACACACACACACACACACACACACACACACACCAGCCGCACAGTATTTCTGTCATGTTCTGTTACCTCTCAGTCAATCAACCCACACTTCATGCTGTCGTGACTCACTAAACAATAGTACCCATTGCCCACCAAAATACACTACATCAATATCCCCAATATACAGCAATGCGGCAATCTCCTGTATCTCAAACAAACAAATTACATTCAAAACACTTAGTTGGTTTGTGAAACGAGATACTTATTATGCTGATGTGATGGGAATGTCTCAAGTGGCCACATTGGCTATTTTAACACATGATCATAAACTGATGAGCAGTTTGACATGGAGAACTACCAATCTAACATGGAGAACTACCAATCTGACATGGATAACTACCAATCAGACATGGAGAACTACCAATCTGACATGGAGAACTACCAATCTGACATAGAGAACTACCAATCTGACATAGAGAACTACCAATCTGACATGGAGAACTACCAATCTGACATAGAGAACTACCAATCTGACATAGAGAACTACCAATCTGACATAGAGAACTACCAATCTGACATGGATAACTACCAATCGGACATGGAGAACTACCAATCTGACATGGAGAACTACCAATCTGACATAGAGAACTACCAATCTGACATGGAGAACTACCAATCTGACATAGAGAACTACCAATCTGACATGAGAACTACCAATCTGACATGGAGAACTACCAATCTGACATGGATAACTACCAATCGGACATGGAGAACTACCAATCTGACATGGAGAACTACCAATCTGACATAGAGAACTACCAATCTGACATAGAGAACTACCAATCTGACATGGAGAACTACCAATCTGGCATAGAGAACTACCAATCTGACATGAGAACTACCAATCTGACATGGAGAACTACCAATCTGACATGGATAACTACCAATCGGACATGGAGAACTACCAATCTGACATGGAGAACTACCAATCTGACATAGAGAACTACCAATCTGACATGGAGAACTACCAATCTGGCATAGAGAACTACCAATCTGACATGAGAACTACCAATCTGACATGGAGAACTACCAATCTGACATGGAGAACTACCAATCTAACATGGAGAACTACCAATCTGACATGGAGAACTACCAATCTGACATAGAGAACTACCAATCTGACATGGAGAACTACCAATCTGACATGGAGAACTACCAATCTGACATGGAGAACTACCAATCTGACATGGAGAACTACCAATCTGACATGGAGAACTACCAATCTGACATAGAGAACTACCAATCTAACATGGAGAACTACCAATCTGACATGGAGAACTACCAATCTGACATAGAGAACTACCAATCTGACATGGAGAACTACCAATCTAACATGGAGAACTACCAATCTGACATGGAGAACTACCAATCTGACATGGAGAACTACCAATCTAACATGGAGAACTACCAATCTGACATGGAGAACTACCAATCTGACATAGAGAACTACCAATCTGACATGGAGAACTACCAATCTGACATGGAGAACTACCAATCTGACATGGAGAACTACCAATCTGACATGGAGAACTACCAATCTGACATGGATAACTACCAATCGGACATGGAGAACTACCAATCTGACATGGAGAACTACCAATCTGACATAGAGAACTACCAATCTGACATAGAGAACTACCAATCTGACATGGAGAACTACCAATCTGACATAGAGAACTACCAATCTGACATGAGAACTACCAATCTGACATGGAGAACTACCAATCTGACATGGATAACTACCAATCGGACATGGAGAACTACCAATCTGACATGGAGAACTACCAATCTGACATAGAGAACTACCAATCTGACATGGAGAACTACCAATCTGGCATAGAGAACTACCAATCTGACATGAGAACTACCAATCTGACATGGAGAACTACCAATCTGACATGGAGAACTACCAATCTAACATGGAGAACTACCAATCTGACATGGAGAACTACCAATCTGACATAGAGAACTACCAATCTGACATGGAGAACTACCAATCTGACATGGAGAACTACCAATCTGACATGGAGAACTACCAATCTGACATGGAGAACTACCAATCTGACATAGAGAACTACCAATCTGACATGGAGAACTACCAATCTAACATGGAGAACTACCAATCTGACATGGAGAACTACCAATCTGACATAGAGAACTACCAATCTGACATGGAGAACTACCAATCTAACATGGAGAACTACCAATCTGACATGGAGAACTACCAATCTGACATGGAGAACTACCAATCTAACATGGAGAACTACCAATCTGACATGGAGAACTACCAATCTGACATAGAGAACTACCAATCTGACATGGAGAACTACCAATCTAACATGGAGAACTACCAATCTGACATGGAGAACTACTAATCTGACATAGAGAACTACCAATCTGACATGGAGAACTACCAATCTGACATGGAGAACTACCAATCTAACATGGAGAACTACCAATCTGACATGGAGAACTACCAATCTGACATGGAGAACTACCAATCTGACATGGAGAACTACCAATCTGACATGGAGAACTACCAATCTGACATAGAGAACTACCAATCTGACATGGAGAACTACCAATCTGACATGGAGAACAACTAATCTGACATAGATAACTACCAATCTGACATGGAGAACTACCAATCTGACATGGAGAACTACCAATCTAACATGGAGAACTACCAATCTGACATGGAGAACTACCAATCTGACATAGAGAACTACCAATCTGACATGGAGAACTACCAATCTGACATAGAGAACTACCAATCTGACATGGAGAACTACCAATCTGACATGGAGAACTACCAATCTGACATGGAGAACTACCAATCTGACATAGAGAACTACCAATCTGACATGGAGAACTACCAATCTGACATGGAGAACTACCAATCTGACATGGAGAACTACCAATCTGACATAGAGAACTACCAATCTGACATGGAGAACTACCAATCTGACATGGAGAACTACCAATCTGACATGAGAACTACCAATCT
Organism: Oncorhynchus keta; assembly: GCF_023373465.1. Classification (NCBI taxonomy): domain Eukaryota; kingdom Metazoa; phylum Chordata; class Actinopteri; order Salmoniformes; family Salmonidae; genus Oncorhynchus; species Oncorhynchus keta. The sequence goes on from NC_068428.1 coordinate 32,162,880, forward strand.
GACATGGATAACTACCAATCGGACATGGAGAACTACCAATCTGACATGGAGAACTACCAATCTGACATAGAGAACTACCAATCTGACATGGAGAACTACCAATCTAACATGGAGAACTACCAATCTGACATGGAGAACTACCAATCTGACATGGAGAACTACCAATCTGACATGGAGAACTACCAATCTGACATGGAGAACTACCAATCTGACATGGAGAACTACCAATCTGACATAGAGAACTACCAATCTGACATGGAGAACTACCAATCTGACATAGAGAACTACCAATCTGACATGGAGAACTACCAATCTGACATAGAGAACTACCAATCTGACATGAGAACTACCAATCTGACATGGAGAACTACCAATCTGACATGGAGAACTACCAATCTAACATGGAGAACTACCAATCTGACATGAGAACTACCAATCTGACATGGAGAACTACCAATCTGACATAGAGAACTACCAATCTGACATGGAGAACTACCAATCTGACATGGAGAACTACCAATCTGACATGGAGAACTACCAATCTGACATGGAGAACTACCAATCTGACATAGAGAACTACCAATCTGACATGGAGAACTACCAATCTGACATGGAGAACTACCAATCTGACATAGAGAACTACCAATCTGACATGGAGAACTACCAATCTGACATGGAGAACTACCAATCTGACATGAGAACTACCAATCTGACATGGAGAACTACCAATCTGACATAGAGAACTACCAATCTGACATGGAGAACTACCAATCTGACATGGAGAACTACCAATCTGACATAGAGAACTACCAATCTGACATGGAGAACTACCAATCTGACATGGAGAACTACCAATCTGACATAGAGAACTACCAATCTGACATGGAGAACTACCAATCTGACATGGAGAACTACCAATCTGACATGGAGAACTACCAATCTGACATGGAGAACTACCAATCTGACATGGAGAACTACCAATCTGACATAGAGAACTACCAATCTGACATGGAGAACTACCAATCTAACATGGAGAACTACCAATCTGACATGGAGAACTACCAATCTGACATAGAGAACTACCAATCTGACATGGAGAACTACCAATCTAACATGGAGAACTACCAATCTGACATGGAGAACTACCAATCTGACATGGAGAACTACCAATCTAACATGGAGAACTACCAATCTGACATGGAGAACTACCAATCTGACATAGAGAACTACCAATCTGACATGGAGAACTACCAATCTAACATGGAGAACTACCAATCTGACATGGAGAACTACTAATCTGACATAGAGAACTACCAATCTGACATGGAGAACTACCAATCTGACATGGAGAACTACCAATCTAACATGGAGAACTACCAATCTGACATGGAGAACTACCAATCTGACATGGAGAACTACCAATCTGACATGGAGAACTACCAATCTGACATGGAGAACTACCAATCTGACATAGAGAACTACCAATCTGACATGGAGAACTACCAATCTGACATGGAGAACAACTAATCTGACATAGATAACTACCAATCTGACATGGAGAACTACCAATCTGACATGGAGAACTACCAATCTAACATGGAGAACTACCAATCTGACATGGAGAACTACCAATCTGACATAGAGAACTACCAATCTGACATGGAGAACTACCAATCTGACATAGAGAACTACCAATCTGACATGGAGAACTACCAATCTGACATGGAGAACTACCAATCTGACATGGAGAACTACCAATCTGACATAGAGAACTACCAATCTGACATGGAGAACTACCAATCTGACATGGAGAACTACCAATCTGACATGGAGAACTACCAATCTGACATAGAGAACTACCAATCTGACATGGAGAACTACCAATCTGACATGGAGAACTACCAATCTGACATGAGAACTACCAATCTGACATGGATAACTACCAATCGGACATGGAGAACTACCAATCTGACATGGAGAACTACCAATCTGACATAGAGAACTACCAATCTGACATGGAGAACTACCAATCTAACATGGAGAACTACCAATCTGACATGGAGAACTACCAATCTGACATAGAGAACTACCAATCTGACATGGAGAACTACCAATCTAACATGGAGAACTACCAATCTGACATGGAGAACTACCAATCTGACATAGAGAACTACCAATCTGACATGGAGAACTACCAATCTGACATAGAGAACTACCAATCTGACATGGAGAACTACCAATCTGACATAGAGAACTACCAATCTGACATGAGAACTACCAATCTGACATGGAGAACTACCAATCTGACATGGAGAACTACCAATCTAACATGGAGAACTACCAATCTGACATGAGAACTACCAATCTGACATGGAGAACTACCAATCTGACATAGAGAACTACCAATCTGACATGGAGAACTACCAATCTGACATGGAGAACTACCAATCTGACATGGAGAACTACCAATCTGACATGGAGAACTACCAATCTGACATAGAGAACTACCAATCTGACATGGAGAACTACCAATCTGACATGGAGAACTACCAATCTGACATGGAGAACTACCAATCTGACATAGAGAACTACCAATCTGACATTGAGAACTACCAATCTGACATGGAGAACTACCAATCTGACATGAGAACTACCAATCTGACATGGAGAACTACCAATCTGACATAGAGAACTACCAATCTGACATGGAGAACTACCAATCTGACATGGAGAACTACCAATCTGACATAGAGAACTACCAATCTGACATGGAGAACTACCAATCTGACATGGAGAACTACCAATCTGACATGGAGAACTACCAATCTGACATAGAGAACTACCAATCTGACATGGAGAACTACCAATCTGACATGGAGAACTACCAATCTGACATGGAGAACTACCAATCTGACATAGAGAACTACCAATCTGACATGGAGAACTACCAATCTGACATGGAGAACTACCAATCTGACATGAGAACTACCAATCTGACATGGATAACTAAAAATCGGACATGGAGAACTACCAATCTGACATAGAGAACTACCAATCTGACATGAGAACTACCAATCTGACATGGAGAACTACCAATCTGACATAGAGAACTACCAATCTGACATGGAGAACTACCAATCTGACATGGAGAACTACCAATCTGACATGGAGAACTACCAATCTGACATGAGAACTACCAATCTGACATGGAGAACTACCAATCTGACATAGAGAACTACCAATCTGACATGGAGAACTACCAATCTGACATGGAGAACTACCAATCTGACATGGAGAACTACCAATCTGACATAGAGAACTACCAATCTGACATGGAGAACTACCAATCTGACATGGAGAACTACCAATCTGACATGGAGAACTACCAATCTGACATGGAGAACTACCAATCTGACATGGAGAACTACCAATCTGACATGAGAACTACCAATCTGACATGGATAACTACCAATCGGACATGGAGAACTACCAATCTGACATGGAGAACTACCAATCTGACATAGAGAACTACCAATCTGACATGGAGAACTACCAATCTAACATGGAGAACTACCAATCTAACATGGAGAACTACCAATCGGACATGGAGAACTACCAATCTGACATGGAGAACTACCAATCTGACATAGAGAACTACCAATCTGACATAGAGAACTACCAATCTGACATGGAGAACTACCAATCTGACAATTAGAACTACCAATCTGACATAGAGAACTACCGATCTAACATGGAGAACTACCAATCTAACATGGAGAACTACCAATCTGACATGGAGAACTACCAATCTGACATAGAGAACTACCAATCTGACATGGAGAACTACCAATCTGACATGAGAACTACCAATCTGACATGGAGAACTACCAATCTGACATAGAGAACTACCAATCTGACATGGAGAACTACCAATCTGACATAGAGAACTACCAATCTGACATGGAGAACTACCAATCTGACATGGAGAACTACCAATCTGACATGGAGAACTACCAATCTGACATGAGAACTACCAATCTGACATGGAGAACTACCAATCTGACATAGAGAACTACCAATCTGACATGGAGAACTACCAATCTGACATGGAGAACTACCAATCTGACATGGAGAACTACCAATCTGACATAGAGAACTACCAATCTGACATGGAGAACTACCAATCTGACATGGAGAACTACCAATCTGACATGGAGAACTACCAATCTGACATAGAGAACTACCAATCTGACATGGAGAACTACCAATCTGACATGAGAACTACCAATCTGACATGGATAACTACCAATCGGACATGGAGAACTACCAATCTGACAAAGGGAACTACCAATCTGACATAGAGAACTACCAATCTGACATGGAGAACTACCAATCTAACATGGAGAACTACCAATCTGACATGGAGAACTACCAATCTGACATGGAGAACTACCAATCTGACATAGAGAACTACCAATCTGACATGGAGAACTACCAATCTGACATAGAGAACTACCAATCTGACATGAGAACTACCAATCTGACATGGAGAACTACCAATCTGACATGGAGAACTACCAATCTAACATGGAGAACTACCAATCTGACATGAGAACTACCAATCTGACATGGAGAACTACCAATCTGACATAGAGAACTACCAATCTGACATGGAGAACTACCAATCTGACATAGAGAACTACCAATCTGACATGGAGAACTACCAATCTGACATGGAGAACTACCAATCTGACATGGAGAACTACCAATCTGACATAGAGAACTACCAATCTGACATGGAGAACTACCAATCTGACATGGAGAACTACCAATCTGACATGGAGAACTACCAATCTGACATAGAGAACTACCAATCTGACATTGAGAACTACCAATCTGACATGGAGAACTACCAATCTGACATGAGAACTACCAATCTGACATGGATAACTACCAATCGGACATGGAGAACTACCAATCTGACATGGAGAACTACCAATCTGACATAGAGAACTACCAATCTGACATGGAGAACTACCAATCTGACATGGAGAACTACCAATCTGACATAGAGAACTACCAATCTGACATGGAGAACTACCAATCTGACATGGAGAACTACCAATCTGACATGGAGGGTAGGAGGGTAGGGGGTAGGAGGGTAGGGGGAGGTGGGTAGGGGGTAGAATGGTAAGTGGGTAGGTGGGTAGGAGGGTATGGGGGTAGGTGGGTAGGAGGGTAGGGGGAGGTGGGTAGGTGGGTAGGGGGGAGGTGGGTAGGGGATAGGATGGTAAGTGGGTAGGTGGGTAATAGGGTATGGGGGTAGGTGGGTAGGAGGGTAGGTGGGTAGGAGGGTAGGTGGGTAGGGGGGAGGTGGGTAGGGGGAAGGATGGTAAGTGGGTAGGTGGGTAGGAGGGTATGGGGGTAGGTGGGTAGGAGGGTAGGGGGTAGGATGGTAAGTGGGTAGGAGGGTAGGTGGGTAGGAGGGTAGGGGGTAGGGGGAGGTGGGTAGGGGTTAGGATGGTAAGTGGGTAGGTGGGTAGGATGGTATCGGGTAGGTGGGTAGGAGGGTAGGGGGAGGTGGGTAGGTGGGTAGGGGGAGGTGGGTAGGGGATAGGATGGTAAGTGGGTAGGTGGGTAGGAGGGTATGGGGGTAGGTGGGTAGGAGGGTAGGTGGGTAGGTGGGTAGGGGGAGGTGGGTAGGGGATAGGATGGTAAGTGGGTAGGTGGGTAGGAGGGTATGGGGGTAGGTGGGTAGGAGGGTAGGGGGTAGGATGGTAAGTGGGTAGGAGGGTAGGTGGGTAGGAGGGTAGGGGGAGGTGGGTAGGGGTTAGGATGGTAAGTGGGTAGGTGGGTAGGAGGGTACGGGGTAGGTGGGTAGGGGTAGGATGGTAAGTGGGTAGGTGGGTAGGAGGGTAGGTGGGTAGGTGGGTAGGAGGGTAGGTGGGTAGGTGGGTAGGAGGGTAGGAGGGTAGGTGGGTAGGTGGGTAGGAGGGTAGGAGGGTAGGTGGGTAGGTGGGTAGGAGGGTAGGTGGGTAGGGGCGAGGTGGGTAGGGGGTAGGATGGTAAGTGGGTAGGTGGGTAGGGGGCTAGGTGGGTTGGAGGCTCGGAGGGTAGGTGGTTGGAGGGTAGGTGGGTAGGAGGGTAGGTATGGAACCTGAAGTCCATAAGAATATTTAATCACTCCATCTAAATCCGAAATAGCACCCTATTCCCTATATAGTGCACTACTTTTGATCAGTTCTCTGCCAAAGCCTATAACTTTCTCAAACTGTCTTGTTCCATTAGTGCATGAGGCCTGAGTCATGTTGATATTGACCCTCTCTTGACGAGGATTCATGAACTACATTAGAACACAGCCAGGGCTCTCTCCTCCATGCTTGACCGTGACAGCCATGGTTCAACTAGTCATGTCTGACTAAGAGCTCTGGATAATTAATGTGTTGCTTTATCTGCACTGTTTTGTTGCCTGGGATTTGGCGCCACACCAAACTGGAAGTCTTCCGACTAGCTTGGAAGGACGGTACCGTGCAGTACCGAAGAGCCCTTACTGCTGCTCGATCGTCCTATTTTTCTAACTTAATTGAGGAAAATAAGAACAATCCGAAATTCCTTTTTGATACTGTGGCAAAGCTAACTAAAAAGCAGCATTCCCCAAGAGAGGATGACTTTCACTTTAGCAGTGATAAATTCATGAACTTCTTTGAGGAAAAGATTATGATTATTAGAAAGCAAATTACGGACTCCTCTTTAAACCTGCGTATTCCTCCAAACCTCAGTTGTCCTGAGTCTGCACAACTCTGCCAGGACCTAGGATCAAGAGAGACGCTCAAGTGTTTTAGTACTATATCTCTTGACACAATGATGAAAATAATCATGGCCTCTAAACCTTCAAGCTGTATACTGGACCCTATTCCAACTAAACTACTGAAAGAGCTGCTTCCTGTACTTGGCCCTCCTATGTTGAACATAATAAACGGCTCTCTATCCACTGGATGTGTACCAAACTCACTAAAAGTGGCAGTAATAAAGCCTCTCTTGAAAAAGCCAAACCTTGACCCAGAAAATATAAAAACTATCGGCCTATATCGAATCTTCCATTCCTCTCAAAGATTTTAGAGAAGGCTGTTGCACAGCAACTCACTGCCTTCCTGAAGACAAACAATGTATACGAAATGCTTCAGTCTGGTTTTAGACCCCATCATAGCACTGAGACGGCACTTGTGAAGGTGGTAAATGACATTTTAATGGCATCGGACCGAGGCTCTGCATCTGTCCTCGTGCTCCTAGACCTTAGTGCTGCTTTTGATACCATCGATCACCACATTCTTTTGGAGAGATTGGAAACCCAAATTGGTCTACACGGACATGTTCTGGCCTGGTTTAGGTCTTATCTGTCGGAAAGATATCAGTTTGTCTCTGTGAATGGTTTGTCCTCTGACAAATCAACTGTACATTTCGGTGTTCCTCAAGGTTCTGTTTTAGGACCACTATTGTTTTCACTATATATTTTACCTCTTGGGGATGTTATTCGAAAACATAATGTAAACTTTCACTGCTATGCGGATGACACACAGCTGTACATTTCAATGAAACATGGTGAAGCCCCAAAATTGCCCTCGCTAGAAGCATGTGTTTCAGACATAAGGAAGTGGATGGCTGCAAACTTTCTACTATTAAACTCGGACAAAACAGAGATGCTTGTTCTAGGTCCCAAGAAACAAAGAGATCTTCTGTTGAATCTGACAATTAATCTTAATGGTTGTACAGTCGTCTCAAATAAAACTGTGAAGGACCTCGGCGTTACTCTGGACCCTGATCTCTCTTTTGAAGAACATATCAAGACCATTTCGAGGACAGCTTTTTTCCATCTACGTAACATTGCAAAAATCAGAAACTTTCTGTCCAAAAATGATGCAGAAAAATTAATCCATGCTTTTGTCACTTCTAGGTTAGACTACTGCAATGCTCTATTTTCCGGCTACCCGGATAAAGCACTAAATAAACTTCAGTTAGTGCTAAATACAGCTGCTAGAATCCTGACTAGAACCAAAAAATTTGATCATATTACTCCAGTGCTAGCCTCTCTACACTGGCTTCCTGTCAAAGCAAGGGCTGATTTCAAGGTTTTACTGCTAACCTACAAAGCATTACATGGGCTTGCTCCTACCTACCTCTCTGATTTGGTCCTGCCGTACATACCTACACGTACGCTACGGTCACAAGACGCAGGCCTCCTAATTGTCCCTAGAATTTCTAAGCAAACAGCTGGAGGCAGGGCTTTCTCCTATAGAGCTCCATTTTTATGGAACGGTCTGCCTACCCATGTCAGAGACGCAAACTCGGTCTCAACCTTTAAGTCTTTACTGAAGACTCATCTCTTCAGTGGGTCATATGATTGAGTGTAGTCTGGCCCAGGAGTGGGAAGGTGAACGGAAAGGCTCTGGAGCAACGAACCGCCCTTGCTGTCTCTGCCTGGCCGGTTCCCCTCTTTCCACTGGGATTCTCTGCCTCTAACCCTGTTACGGGGCTGAGTCACTGGCTTGCTGGGGCTCTCTCGTGCCGTCCCTGGGGGGGGTGCGTCACCTGGGTGGGTTGATTCACTGTTGTGGTCGGCCTGTCTGGGTTGCCCCCCTTGGGTTGTACCGTGGCGGAGATCTTTGTGGGCTATACTCGGCCTTGTCTCAGGATGGTAAGTTGGTGGTTGAAGATATCCCTCTAGTGGTGTGGGGGCTGTGCTTTGGCAAAGTGGGTGGGGTTATATCCTTCCTGTTTGGCCCTGTCCGGGGTGTCCTCGGATGGGGCCACAGTGTCTCCTGACCCCTCCTGTCTCAGCCTCCAGTATTTATGCTGCAGTAGTTTATGTGTCGGGGGGCTAGGGTCAGTTTGTTATATCTGGAGTACTTCTCCTGTCCTATTCGGTGTCCTGTGTGAATCTAAGTGTGCGTTCTCTAATTCTCTCCTTCTCTCTTTCTTTCTCTCTCTCGGAGGACCTGAGCCCTAGGACCATGCCCCAGGACTACCTGACATGATGACTCCTTGCTGTCCCCAGTCCACCTGGCCATGCTGCTGCTCCAGTTTCAACTGGCCTGGGCCCTAGGACCATGTCCCAGGACTACCTGACATGAGGACTCCTTGCTGTCCCCAGTCCACCTGGCCATGCTCCTGCTCCAGTTTCAACTGTTCTGCCTTACTATTATTCAACCATGCTGGTCATTTATGAACATTTGAACATCTTGGCCACGTTCTGTTATAATCTCCACCGGCACAGCCAAAGAGGACTGGCCACCCCACATATGCTCTCTCTAATTCTCTCTTTCTTTCTCTCTCTCGGAGGACCTGAGCCCTAGGACAGTGCCCCAGGACTACCTGACATGATGGCTCCTTGCTGTCCCCATTCCACCTGACTGCTGCTGCTCCAGTTTCAACTGTTCTGCCTTATTATTATTCGACCATGCTGGTCATTTATGAACATTTGAACATCTTGGTCATGTTCTGTTATAATCTCTACCCGGCACAGCCAGAAGAGGACTGGCCACCCCACATAGCCCGGTTCCTCTCTAGGTTTCTTCCTAGGTTTTGGCCTTTCTAGGGAGTTTTTCCTAGCCACCGTGCTTTTACACCTGCATTGTTTGCTGTTTGGGGTTTTAGGCTGGGTTTCTGTACAGCACTTTGAGATATCAGCTGATGTACGAAGGGCTATATAAATAAATTTGATTTGATTTAAAGGTACAATCAGTGATGTTGCTGTACAGATGTTCAATTGGTCATTTCAGTTGATTCTTGAAGAGTTTAATTTATAAATTCATCTTGAGCTTAGTACAACTGCCTTAGCCCATCATAACCCAACTATAAGAAGCATATTGAAAACCAAGGGGTGGAGCTACTGTAGAAAAACAAATCACAGATTGTGGCTTTTTGAGATGTAATAGTATGCTAGATGGTGGATTGTTCTCCTCAGCAATCGGTCGGCGATAAATCAAATGAAATGTTATTCGTCACGTGCTGAATACAACAGCTGTAGACTTTACCATGAAATGCTTATTTACAAGCCCTTTCCCAACAGTACAGAGTTAAAAAGTAAGAAACATTTGAAAAAAATTCTAAAGGACACAGTAACATAAAACAATAACGAGGCAAAATACAAGGAGTACCAGTACTGAGTCAATATGCAGGTAATGAGGTAGTTGAGGTAATTGAGGTAAGATGTACATGTAGGTACGGGAAAAAGTCACTAGGCAATAATGATCGATAATAAACAGAATAGCAGCAGCGTGTGTGAAAGTGTGTCTATGTGTGTGTGTGTGTGGCATCAATATGAGTGTGTGTGTGTGTGTGTGTGTGTGTGTGTGTGTGTGTGTGTGTGTGTGTGTGTGTGTGTGTGTGTGTGTGTGTGTGTGTGTGTGTGTGTGTGGCATCAATATGAGTGTGTGTGTGTGTGTGTGTGTGTGTGTGTGTGTGTGTGTGTGTGTGTGTGTGTGTGTGTGTGTGTGTGTGTGTGTGTGTGTGTGTGTGTGTGTGTGTGTGTGGCATCAATATGAGTGTGTGTGTGTGTGTGTGTGTGTGTGTGTGTGTGTGTGTGTGTGTGTGTGTGTGTGTGTGTGTGTGTGTGTGTGTGTGTGTGTGTGTGTGTGTGTGTGTGTGTGTGTGTGTGTGTGTGTGTGTGTGTGTGCATCAATGAGTGTGTGTGTGTGTGTGTGTGTGTGTGTGTGTGTGTGTGTGAGTGTCAGTGTAGTATATGTGAGTTTGTGGGTAGAGTCCAGTGAGAGTGCATAGAGCCGGTGCAGGAGAGTCAGTGCAAATAAAAAGGGGTTAGCTATTTTAATAACTGTTCTGCAGTCTTATGGCTTGGGGGGTAGAAGCTGTTCACGAGCCTTTTGGTCCCCGACTTGTCGCTCCGGTACCCCTTGCTGTGCGGTAGAAGTGAGAACAGTCTATGACTTGGGTGGTTGGAGTATTTGACAATTTGTAGGGCTTTCCTCTGACACCGCTTGGTATGGAGGTCCTGGATGGCAGGAAGCTCGGCCCCAGTGATCAAATCAAATCAAAGGTTATTTGTCACGTGCGCCGAATACAGTGAAATGCTTACTAACAGGCTCTAACCAATAGTGCAAAAAAAGGTATTAGGTGAACAATATGCAAGTAAAGAAATAAAAACAACAGCAAAAATACTATGAAAAATAACAGTAGCAATGTACTGGGCTGTACGCACTACCATCCTTATGGTCAGATGCCAAGCAATTGCCATACCAAGCAGTGATGCAGCCAGTCAAGATGCTCTCAATGCTCCAGCTGTAGAACTCTGAGGATCTGAGGGCCCATGCCAAATCTTTTCAGACTCCTGAGGGGGGAAGAGTCATTGTCATACCCTCTTCACTACTGCACTACTGTGTTGGTGTGTTTGGACACCGATGATCTTGAAGCTCTTGACTCACTCCACTTCAGCCCCGCCGATGTGAATGGGGGTGGGCTTGGCCCTCCTTTTCCTGTAGTCCACAATCAGTTCCTTTGTTTTGCTGACATTGAGGGAGAGGTTGTTGTCCTGGCACCACACTTCCAGGTCTCTGACCTCCTCCCTATAGACTGTCTCATTGTTGTCTGTGATTAGGCCTTCCACCGTTGTGTTGTTGGCAAACTGAATGATGGTGTTGGAGTCGTGCACGACCATGCAGTCGTTGTTGAACAGGGAGTACAGGAGGGGATTAAGCACTTACCCCTGAGGGGCCCCTGTGTTGAAGGTTAGCGTGGGGGATGTGTTGTTGCCTACCCTCACCACCTGGGGGCAGTCCGTCAGGAAGCCCAGAATCCAGTTGCAGAGGGAGGTGTTCAGTCCCAGGTGTTCAGTCCCAGGATCCTTAGGTGTTTAACACTGAGCTGTAGTCAATGAACAGCATTCTCACGTAGGTGTTAATTTTGTCTGGGTGGGAAAGGGCAGTTTGGAGTGCAATAGAGATTGCGTCATCTGTGGATCTGTTAGTTAGTCATTTAAACAAGTTACTTTTGCGTTCTTGGGCACTGGGACTATGGTGGTCTGCTTGAAGCATGTAGGCATTACAGACTGGGTCAGGGAGAGGTTGAAAATATCCTGGTAATCCATCTGGCCCTGCGGCCTTGTGAATTGTAACCTGTTTAAAGGTCTCACATTGGCTACGGAGAGCTTGATCACACAGTTGTCCAGAACAGCTTGTGCTCTCATGCATGGCTCAGTGTTTCTAGCCTGGAAGCAAGCATAGAAAGCATTTTGCTTGTCTGGTAGGTTCGCGTCACTGGGCAGCTCGCGGCTGAGTTTCCCTTTGTAGTAGCCCTGTCACAGAGTGGGTGTAGTAGGATTCAATCTTAGTCCTGTATTGGCACTTTGCCTGTGTGATGGTTCTAATTAGTGTCCCACTCCTTGAAATTGGCAGCTCTAGGTATTAGCTCAGTGGGGATGTTGCCTGTAATACATGGATTCTGGTTAGGATATGTACATACGGTCACTGTGGGGACGACCTCATTGATACACTTATTAATGAAGCCGGTGACTGATGTGGTGAACTCCTCAATGCGATTGGATGAATCCCGGAACATATTCCAGTCTGTGCTAGCGAAACAGTCCTGCAGCTTATGTTCCGCTTCATCGGGCCACTTCTGTACTGCACATCACTGGGACTTCCTGTTTGAGTTTTTGCTTGTAAGCAGGAATCAGGAGAATAGAGTTATGGTCAGATTTTCCTAATGGAGGGCGAGGGAGACCTTTGTATGTGGAATAAAGCTGATCTAGATTTTAAAATTCAGCTGCATTAAATTCAACGGCCACGAGGAGTGCCGCCTCGTAAAGTACAGATACCTGAAAAAACTACTTAAGTAGTACTTCAAAGTATTTTTACTTAATTACTTTACACCACTGCCCTATACAGCTCGTTGAGTGAGGTCTTAGTGCCTGTATCAGTTTATGGCAGTAAGTAGACAGCTTTCATAAATATACAGTGCCTTGCGAAAGTATTCAGCCCCCTTGAACTTTGCGACCTTTTGCCACATTTCAGGCTTCAAACATAAAGATATAAAACAGTATTTTTTTGTGAAGAATCAACAACAAGTGGGACACAATCATGAAGTGGAACGACATTTATTGGATATTTCAAACTTTTTTAACAAATCAAAAACTGAAAAATTGGGCGTGCAAAATTATTCAGCCCCCTTAAGTTAATACATTGTAGCGCCATCTTTTGCTGCGATTACAGCTGTAAGTCGCTTGGGGTATGTCTCTATCAGTTTTGCACATCGAGAGACTGACATTTTTTCCCATTCCTCGTTGCAAAACAGCTCGAGCTCAGTGAGGTTGGATGGAGAGCATTTGTGAACAGCAGTTTTCAGTTCTTTCCACAGATTCTCGATTGGATTCAAGTCTGGACTTTGACTTGGCCATTCTAACACCTGGATATGTTTATTTTTGAACCATTCCATTGTATATTTTGCTTTATGTTTTGGATCATTGTCTTGTTGGAAGACAAATCTCCGCCCTAGTCTCAAGTCTTTTGCAGACTCCATCAGGTTTTCTTCCAGAATGGTCCTGTATTTGGCTCCATCCATCTTCCCATCAATTTTAACCATCTTCCCTGTCCCTGCTGAAGAAAAGCAGGCCCAAACCATGATGCTGCCACCACCATGTTTGACAGTGGGGATGGTGTGTTCAGGGTGATGCGCTGTGTTGCTTTTACGCCAAACATAACGTTTTGCATTGTTGCCAAAAAGTTCAATTTTGGTTTCATCTGACCAGAGCACCTTCTTCCGCATGTTTGGTGTGTCTCCCAGGTGGCTTGTGGCAAACTTTAAACGACACTTATTATGGATATCTTTAAGAAATGGCTTTCTTCTTGCCACTCTTCCATAAAGGCCAGATTTGTGCAATATACTACTGATTGTTGTCCTATGGACAGAGTCTCCCACCTCAGCTGTAGATCTATGCAGTTCATCCAGAGTGATCATGGGCCTCTTGGCTGCATCTCTGATCAGTCTTCTCCTTGTATGAGCTGAAAGTTTAGAGTGACGGCCAGGTCTTGGTAGATTTGCAGTGGTCTGATACTCCTTCCATTTCAATAGTATCGCTTGCACAGTGCTCCTTGGGATGTTTAAAGCTTGGGAAATCTTTTTGTATCCAAATCCAGCTTTAAACTTCTTCACAACAGTATCTCGGACCTGCCTGGTTTGTTCCTTGTTCTTCATGATGCTCTCTGCGCTTTTAACGGACCTCTGAGACTATCACAGTGCAGGTGCATTTATACGGAGACTTGATTACACACAGGTGGATTGTATTTATCATCATTAGTCATTTAGGTCAACATTGGATCATTCGGAGATCCTCACTGAACTTCTGGAGAGAGTTTGCTGCACTGAAAGTAAAGGGGCTGAATAATTTTGCACGCCCAATTTTTCAGTTTTTGATTTGTTAAAAAAGTTTGAAATATCCAATAAATGTCGTTCCACTTCATGATTGTGTCCCACTTGTTGTTGATTCTTCACAAAAAAATACAGTTTTATATCTTTATGTTTGAAGCCTGAAATGTGGCAAAAGGTCGCAAAGTTCAAGGGGGCCGAATACTTTCGCAAGGCACTGTAGATGGTAAATAGTATGGTCTACAGCATATCATGAGGTATTCTAACTCAGACGAGCAGATCCTCGAGACTTCCTTAATATTAGAGATTGCGCACTAGCTTTTAACAAAAATATACTAAAAGACTGTCACGCCCTGACCATAGAGAGCTTTTTATTCTCTATGTTAGTTAGGTCGGGGTGTGACTAGGGTGGGACATCTACATTTACATTTACATTTAAGTCATTTAGCAGACGCTCTTATCCAGAGCGACTTACAAATTGGTGCATTCACCTTATGACATCCAGTAGAACAGTCACTTTACAATAGTGCATCTAAATCTTAAAGGGGGGTGAGAAGGATTACTTATCCTATCCTAGGTATTCCTTAAAGAGGTGGGGTTTCAGGTGTCTCCGGAAGGTGGTGATTGACTCCGCTGTCCTGGCGTCGTGAGGGAGTTTGTTCCACCATTGGGGGGCCAGAGCAGCGAACAGTGTTGACTGGGCTGAGCGGGAACTGTACTTCCTCAGTGGTAGGGAGGCGAGCAGGCCAGAGGTGGATGAACGCAGTGCCCTTGTTTGGGTGTAGGGCCTGATCAGAGCCTGGAGGTACTGAGGTGCCGTTCCCCTCACAGCTCCGTAGGCAAGCAGTTCTACAGATCATGTTGATAGGATCGTCTCGTTCAGAGCTCATCCAGCTTATTCTCCAGGGATTGCACGTTCGCCAATAGAATGGAGGGTAGAGGCGGTTCATCCACGCATCGACATAGTCACGCCTATCTCTGGCTCGTCTTCCTGGGAATTGGGCCTAATCCGGGATGAGCAAGATGTCATTCGCCTCCAACTCATTGAAGTAGAAATCCTCATCCAAATTGAGGTTGGTGATTGATGTTCTGATGTGCAAATGCCTCCATGTGTTAGTCTGCAGTAATGAGCGCCGTTATGAAAAAACTTCTAACGGTTGACTATTGTAAAACTGTCTCTGTGTCTCTCTGGGAGTTTATGTGGCAGGCTACAAATGGAAGGTAAAATGTATACACCAATAAGTCATAATTATCCCTGCGGTGGTTCCTTTCAAGGAGAGCGAGACAAACACTTTTTGCTCAGTTGAGTACAAAAAAACAGTAGTTCAAAGGAACAACAATTGTTTTTAGAATTATTCATGTTAACTGCATCTATATCATCCAAACTCCTATATTTGCTAATATGAATCGCTAATAATAATATGTTAGCTGATATTAATAATATGTTAGCTGATATTAATAATGAATAATAATATGTTAGCTGATATTAATAATATGTAGCTGATATTAATAATGAATAATAATATGTTAGCTGATATTAATAATGAATAATAATATGTTAGCTGATATTAATAATATGTTAGCTGATATTAATAATGAATAATAATATGTTAGCTGATAATAATAATATGTTAGCTGATATTAATAATGAATAATAATATGTTAGCTGATATTAATAATATGTTAGCTGATATTTATAATGAATAATAATATGTTAGCTGATATTAATAATGAATAATAATATGTTAGCTGATATTAATAATATGTTAGCTGATATTTATAATGAATAATAATATGTTAGCTGATATTAATAATATGTTAGCTGATATTAATAATGAATAATAATATGTTAGCTGATATTAATAATATGTTAGCTGATATTAATAATGAATAATAATATGTTAGCTGATATTAATAATATGTTAGCTGATATTAATAATGAATAATAATATGTTAGCTGATATTAATAATGAATAATAATATGTTAGCTGATATTAATAATATGTTAGCTGATATTTATAATGAATAATAATATGTTAGCTGATATTAATAATATGTTAGCTGATATTAATAATGAATAATAATATGTTAGCTGATATTAATAATATGTTAGCTGATATTAATAATGAATAATAATATGTTAGCTAATATTAATAATGAATAATAATATGTTAGCTGATATTAATAATATGTTAGCTGATATTAATAATATGTTAGCTGATATGAATAATTAATAATAATATGTTAGCTGATATTAATAATATGTTAGCTGATATTAATAATGAATAATAATAATATGTTAGCTGATATTAATAATGAATAATAATATGTTAGCTGATATTAATAATATGTTAGCTGATATTTATAATGAATAATAATATGTTAGCTGATATTAATAATATGTTAGCTGATATTAATAATGAATAATAATATGTTAGCTGATATTAATAATATGTTAGCTGATATTAATAATGAATAATAATATGTTAGCTAATATTAATAATGAATAATAATATGTTAGCTGATATTAATAATATGTTAGCTGATATTAATAATATGTTAGCTGATATGAATAATTAATAATAATATGTTAGCTGATATTAATAATATGTTAGCTGATATTAATAATGAATAATAATATGTTAGCTGATATTAATAATATGTTAGCTGATATTAATAATGAATAATAATATGTTAGTGTCACGAGTCCGACCGAGGGTGTTTCCCCTTCCCGGGCGGGTGGCGCTCGGCGGTCGTCATCACCGGCCTATTAGCTGCCACTGATTGTTTTTCCTCTCCCTCCTTGTATGTTTAGTGGTAGCACCTGTTCATGTGTAATTAGTTTAATTAGTTTGTCTTTATTAGACAGCCGGCCCGCCTGGTTGTTGTGCGGGATTATTTTCATTGTAACCTTCGGCTCTGTTGTAGAGGTACGTGTTTAGTGCCTAGTCGTGTATTTCTTCTTTGTAATTTTTCCCCTGTGTTTGGGAACGTTACTTTTGTGAGCACTCGATGGTGCGTTGATGCTAGTAAAAGACGCACAGCATTGAACTCTGTCTCCTGCATTTTGACTCCACACCCACGACACCCGGAGCATTACAGAATCCCGCACCTATTAGATTGATGGAGTCAGCAGGAGCAGCAGCCAACCCTCTCCCATCGATGGAGGAACGGGTTCTCCACCACACCACCGTCCTCCATCGGATCGGATCCGCGATGGATCAAGTGATGGAGAGAATGGACCGATGGGAGAGGAGTGGTCTCCTCTCTCCACCTTCGGCACCCACGGTTCCGGACTCCCCATCTCCCGACGCCAGCACCCTCCGTCTGACGCTACCGAGGGCTTATGATGGAGCGGCGGCGGGTTGCCAGGGTTTCTGCTTCAGCTGGAGCTATACCTGGCCACCATCAGACCCACTCCCTCAGGAGCAGAGAGGGTGAGTGTCCTCATCTCCTGCCTCACGGGTCGTGCTCTGGAGTGGGCGAACGCAGTCTGGAATGGCCCAGACTCAGCGCGGGAGCACTACACAGAGTTTTCCTGCCGTTTCCGTGCCGTGTTTGATCACCCTCTAGACGGCCGAGCGGTGGGAGAACGACTATTTCATCTCAGGCAGGAGAAGAGGAGCGCCCAGGATTACGCGCTGGAGTTCCGGACCTTGGCAGCCGGATCTGGGTGGAACGACAGGGCCCTTATGGACCACTACAGGTGTAGTCTCCGAGAGGACGTCCGCCGGGAGTTAGCGTGTCGGGACACCACTCTGTCACTGGATCAGCTGATCGACATGTCCATTCGACTGGATAATCTGCTGGCTGCCCGCGGGCGTTCAGAGAGGGTTCTGTGCGTTCCACCACCCAGCCCCTCCGCTCCCATTCCCATGGAGTTGGGAGGGGCTACACCGAGGGGTACCGGAGGAGGCGGCCTTCCCTGCACCAACTGTGGTCGGAGAGGGCACACGTCTGATCGGTGCTGGGGGGGTCCGTCTGGGAGTAGAGATGGCAGGCGGAACGCTTCTCGGTCACCCCAGGTGAGTCAGCATCAGACTCACCCAGAATCCCTTGTTGGCCATATGTTTGTCTTAATCTCTTTCCTTCACTTTTTTCCCTCTTCCCAGCATAGGGCGCTAGTCGATTCAGGCGCAGCTGGGAACTTTATGGATCGCGGACTCGCCCTTAAGTTAGGGGTTCCGCTGGTGCCGATAGATTCTCCTTTCCCCGTGCACTCCCTAGATAGCCGGCCATTAGGGTCAGGGATGGTCGGGAGACCACGGTCCCACTGGACATGGTGACGCAGGGGAATCATAGGGAGCATATCAGTTTTTTTATTATTGATTCGCCTGCGTTTCCAGTGGTGCTGGGGACTCCTGGCTGGCCCGGCACAATCCTAAAATTTCGTGGAGACAGGGGGTTCTCCAGGGGTGGTCAGAGGAGTGTTCTGGAAGGTGTTTGGGAGTTTCCATCGGTGCCACGTCGGTGGAGAGTCCAGACCAGGGTTCCACGGTGTGCATTCCCCAGTATGCCGATTTGGCAATCGCTTTCAGTAAAGTGAAAGCGACTAAATTACCACCTTATCGACCGGGAAGGGATTGTACGATAGATCTCCAGGTAGACGCTGCGCTTCCCAAGAGTCACGTGTACCCACTGTCCCAGGAGGAGACGTTGGCAATGGAGACATATGTCACGGAGTCGCTGGGACAGGGGGTACATTCGGCCCTCCATTTCACCCGTCTCCTCGAGTTTCTTTTTTGTGAGGAAAAAGGAGGGAGGTTTGCGTCCGTGTATCGATTATAGAGGTCTAAACGCCATCACAGTGGGGTATAGTTACCCTCTACCTCTCATCGCTACGGCGGTGGAATCGTTCCACGGAGCGCAGTTCTTCACAAAACTGGATCTCAGGAGCGCGTATAGTCTGGTGCGTATTCGGAAGGGAGACGAGTGGAAAACCGCATTTAGTACTACATCCGGCCACTATGAGTACCTCGTCATGCCGTATGGGTTAAAGAATGCTCCAGCCGTTTTCCAATCCTTTGTAGACGAGATTCTCAGGGACCTGTGCGGGCAGGGAGTGGTTGTTTATATCGATGACATTCTGATCTACTCGGCCACTCACACCGCGCATGTGTCTCTGGTGCGCAAAGTGCTTGGTAGACTGCTGGAGCATGACCTATACGTCAAGGCTGAGAAATGCGTGTTCTCTAAACGAGCCGTCTCTTTTCTGGGATATCGCATTTCCACCTCGGGGGTGGTGATGGAGGGTGACCGCATTAGGGCCGTGCGTAATTGGCCGACTCCAACCACGGTAAAGGAGGTGCAGCGGTTTTGGGTTTTGCCAACTACTACCGGAGGTTTATCCGGGGTTTTGGCCAGATAGCGGCTCCCATTACCTCACTGCTGGGGGCCCGGTGCGATTGCAGTGGTCAGCACAGGCGGACAGAGCATTCAACAAGTTGAAGGCGCTGTTCACTGATGCGCCCGTGTTGGCGCATCCGGATCCCTCTCTAGCATTCATAGTGGAGGTGGACGCGTCCGAGGCTGGGGTGGGTGCCGTGCTATCACAGCGCTCGGGTACGCCACCAAAACTCCGCCCCTGCGCTTTCTTCTCAAGGAAGCTCAGCCCAGCGGAGCGTAACTATGATGTGGGGGACCGGGAGTTGCTAGCGGTGGTTAGAGCTCTGAAGGTGTGGAGACACTGGCTTGAGGGGGCTAAGCACCCTTTTCTCATCTGGACCGACCACCAGAATCTGGAGTATATTCGGGCTGCAAGGAGACTTAACCCACGTCAGGCAAGGTGGGCCATATTCTTCACCCGGTTCCGGTTTACTTTGTCTTATAGACCGGGCTCCCAGAACGTGAAGGCTGACGCACTGTCCCGCCTTTACGACACCGAGGATGGGTCCACCGAACCTACTCCCATCCTTCCCGCCTCTAAGCTGGTAGCCCCAGTGGTATGGGAGGTGGACTCGGACATCGAGCGGGCGTTACGGGCTGAACCCGCGCCTCCTCAGTGTCCAGCGGGCGAAGGTACGTGCCGCTTGATGTTCGGGACAAGCTGATTCGGTGGGCTCACGTCCTACCCTCCTCGGGTCACCCTGGGGTGACGAGGACAGTGGGGAGCCTTCAGGGGAGGTATTGGTGGCCTACGTTGGTTAAGGACGTTAAGGGTTATGTCTCCTCTTGCTCAGTGTGCGCTCAGAGTAAGGCTCCTAGGCACCTTCCTAGAGGGAAGCTACAACCCCTCCCCGTTCCACAGCGGCCATGGTCACATCTGTCCATAGATTTCCTGACCGATCTTCCGCCGTCTCAGGGGAACACCGCGGTTCTAGTGATTGTGGATCGGTTTTCTAAGTCCTGCCGTCTCCTCCCGTTGCCCGGTATCCCTACAGCCCTGCAGACTGCGGAGGCATTATTTACCCATGTCTTTCGGCACTACGGGGTGCCGGAGGACATCGTTTCTGATCGGGGACCCCAATTCACGTCTCGGGTATGGAGAGCGTTCATGGAACGCTTGGGGGTCTCTGTCAGCCTGACCTCCGGTTATCACCCCGAGAGTAATGGGCAGGTGGAGAGAATGAACCAGGAGGTGGGTAGGTTTCTGCGGTCGTATTGCCAGGATCGGCCAGGGGAGTGGGCACGATACATTCCCTGGGCTGAAATGGCTCAGAACTCACTACGCCACTCCTCTACTAACGTGTCCCCTTTTCAGTGTGTGTTGGGATACCAGCCGGTCCTGGCACCATGGCATCCGAGCCAGACCGAGGCTCCTGCGGTGGAGGAATGGGTACAGCGCTCCAAGGAGACCTGGAGGGCCGTCCAGGAATCTCTACGACAAGCGAGTGGACGGCAGAAGAGGAGTGCTGACCGCCACCGCAGTGAGGCCCCCGTGTTTGTACCGGGGGACAGGGTCTGGCTCTCGACCCGAAACCTACCTCTCCGCTTGCCCTGCCGGAAGCTGGGTCCGCAGTGTGTAGGGCCCTTTAAAGTCCTGAGGAGAATAAACGAGGTGTGTTATCGATTACAACTCCCTTCCTATTATCGTATTAACCCCTCGTTTCATGTGTCTCTCCTCAGGCCGGTGGTAGCTGGTCCCCTGCAGGACAGTGAGGTACCGGAGGTCCCTCCCCCCCCTCTGGACATCGAGGGGACCCCGGCGTACACGATCCGGGCCATTCTGGACTCAAGACGCCGGGTGAGGGGCCTGCAGTACCTCGTGGACTGGGAGGGGTACGGTCCGGAGGAGAGGTGCTGGGTACCGGTGAGGGACATCTTGGATCCATCCATGTTGAGGGATTTCCATCGCCTCCATCCGGATCGCCCTGCACCTCGTCCTCCGGGGCGACCTCGAGGCCGGTGTCGGCGCGCTGCGGGAGCCGCGCGTCAGGAGGGGGGTACTGTCACGAGTCCGACCGAGGGTGTTTCCCCTTCCCGGGCGGGTGGCGCTCGGCGGTCGTCATCACCGGCCTATTAGCTGCCACTGATTGTTTTTCCTCTCCCTCCTTGTATGTTTAGTGGTAGCACCTGTTCATGTGTAATTAGTTTAATTAGTTTGTCTTTATTAGACAGCCGGCCCGCCTGGTTGTTGTGCGGGATTATTTTCATTGTAACCTTCGGCTCTGTTGTAGAGGTACGTGTTTAGTGCCTAGTCGTGTATTTCTTCTTTGTAATTTTTCCCTGTGTTTGGGAACGTTACTTTTGTGAGCACTCGATGGTGCGTTGATGCTAGTAAAAAGACGCACAGCATTGAACTCTGTCTCCTGCATTTTGACTCCACACCCACGACACCCGGAGCATTACAGTTAGCTGATATTGATAATGAATAATAATATGTTAGCTGATATTGATAATGAATAATAATATGCCAGCTAATATTGGGGCATAATACAGGTCTGTAGTTTAGGTATAACTGTAAGCTTAATTCTAAATCCACTTAAAAACAAATTAGACCCCCTCATGGGGTGATGTCTCTTTACCACCAGATAAATTGCAATACTCTCTTTATTACTGTTTCAGTTACTTCTCAAAACACTAAATTACATTTTCATTATCTTAATTTAATCACGTATAACAATAGGCCTTATTGGTGCCATATCTCACATGTGGTGGATACATGATGGCATTGTATGAAAGGTGGCTGTTATGAAACAAACGCATGTAGTCAGGCTCCTTGCATATATCAGTCAACCAGATGTTATATGCATAGATCTGAACGTCATGTAAAACCTAGAGAAATCAACGCTGTCAATGGTGCCATTGCTTAGCAACTGATGCATATGGTGCGGACAAACAAATGCAGGCACACACACAAACACAGATGCATATGGCAGTGAGAGGAATATGGATGGTAAGCTCTGAGACTTGTTAGCCGCTAATACTGTATATTCTGGCCTTTGATAAATGGACCCCACAAATATTTTAAGTTCATTCCCATCCACTATGGATCCAATTTAAAAGTCTGAGCTAACCTATTGTATTACATTGACTGCAATAACCAACAGTTTCACTTTGTCTGCTTATAACTCATTATAACTCATTCATCGTATTACTGGCAGTGTCTATGTTCTGTTCTCAGGCAATTCATGTTGGCACAACTGTTCACTATGGATAGCTGGCAGAAAAAGACATGCCTACAACAAACTACACTTTCTGCCTCCCTATACTCTCTCTCTCTGTCTCAAATATACACACCAACATACACACTTACACACACATCAACACACACACGGTCATATACCAACCTTCATCTCGGGGGACAACCTGTTCCCTTCAATTTAAGGCTCCATTAATTTCAGTACAGTTGACAGAGGCTCCATTAATTTCAGTACAGTTGATGGAAGCTCCGTTAATTTCAGTACAGTTGATGGAAGCTCCGTTAATTTCAGTACAGTTGACGGGAGGCTCCGTTAATTTCAGTACAGTTGATGGAAGCTCCGTTAATTTCAGTACAGTTGACGGAAGCTCCGTTAATTTCAGTACAGTTGATGGAAGCTCCATTAATTTCAGTACAGTTGACGGGAGGCTCCGTTCATTTCAGTACAGTTGATGGAAGCTCCGTTAATTTCAGTACAGTTGACGGAAGCTCCGTTAATTTCAGTACAGTTGATGGAAGCTCCGTTAATTTCAGTACAGTTGACGGAAGCTCCGTTAATTTCAGTACAGTTGATGGAAGCTCCGTTAATTTCAGTACAGTTGACGGAGGCTCCGTTAATTTCAGTACAGTTGACGGAGGCTCCGTTAATTTCAGTACAGTTGACGGAGGCTCCGTTAATTTCAGTACAGTTGATGGAAGCTCCGTTAATTTCAGTACAGTTGACGGAGGCTCTGTTAATTTCAGTACAGTTGACGGAGGCTCCGTTAATTTCAGTACAGTTGATGGAAGCTCCGTTAATTTCAGTACAGTTGACGGAGGCTCTGTTAATTTCAGTACAGTTGACGGAGGCTCTGTTAATTTCAGTACAGTTGACGGAGGCTCTGTTAATTTCAGTACAGTTGACGGAGGCTCCATTTATTTCAGTACAGTTGACGGAGGCTCTGTTAATTTCAGTACAGTTGACGGAGGCTCTGTTAATTTCAGTACAGTTGACGGAGGCTCCATTTATTTCAGTACAGTTGACAGAGGCAACTGTGTGTGTGTGTGTGTGTGTGTGTGTGTGTGTGTGTGTGTGTGTGTGTGTGTGCTTGTATGCGTGTTTGTGTGAGGTGATGCCTGCTGGATAGATGAGTTGGGGCATGAGAGTGAGGATGAATGTATATGGATATTTCACTGTAGAAAACAACCCCCTAGTGACTTGAAAAATGCATAAAATTCACCCTCCTGTGAATCTTGCAGTAAACATGTTGGGTAATATGGAGGCTCAGTCAAACAGCATGTTTTAAATGTAGAGGCCTTCCTCTCCCCTCCAACAGAGGAACTGAAGAGGGGAGGATATCAAAGCACATGGCACTGATAGAGTTAAATATTCATTGTGCTGCTGATTCGGATAAATATAATGAGAGAGAGAACGAGAAGTAGGGAGTGTGTGTGTGTGTGTGTGTGTGTGTGTGTGTGTGTGTGTGTGTGTGTGTGTGTGTGTGTGTGTGTGTGTGTGTGTGTGGTGTGTACAAGCATGCAATTCTGTGTGTGTCTGTGTGTTTCTATGCGTGTGTGTTGTTCGTTTCTATGTGTGTGTGTTTGTTCATTCTATGTGTGTGTTTGTTCGTTTCTATGTGTGTGTGTTTGTTTGTTTCTATGTGTGTGTGTTTCTATGTGTGTGTTTGTTCGTTTCTATGTGTGTGTGTTTGTTTGTTTCTATGTGTGTGTGTTTCTATGTGTGTGTTTGTTCATTTCTATGTGTGTGTGTTTGTTCGTTTCTATGTGTGTGTTTGTTCATTTCTATGTGTGTGTGTTTGTTCGTTTCTATGTGTGTGTGTTTGTTTGTTTCTATGTGTGTGTGTTTCTATGTGTGTGTTTGTTCGTTTCTATGTGTGTGTGTTTGTTCGTTTCTATGTGTGTGTGTTTGTTCGTTTCTATGTGTGTGTGTTTGTTCATTTCTATGTGTGTGTGTTTGTTCGTTTCTATGTGTGTGTTTCTGTGTGTTTCTATGTGTGTGTTTGTGTGTTTCTATGTGTGTGTGTCTGTGTGTTTCTGTGTGCGTGTGTTTCTATGTGTGTGTGTGTGTGTGTTTATATGTGTGTGTGTTTCTATGTGTGTGTGTCTGTGTGTTTCTATCTGTGTGTGTCTGTTTGTTTCTATCTGTGTGTGTCTGTGTGTTTCTATGTGTGTGTGTCTGTGTGTTTCTACGTGTGTGTGTTTCTATGTGTGTGTTTCTATGTGTGTGTGTCTGTTTGTTTCTATCTGTGTGCGTCTGTGTGTTTCTATGTGTGTGTGTCTGTGTGTTTCTATGTGTGTGTGTCTGTGTGTTTCTATGTACGTGTGTCTGTGTGTTTCTATGTACGTGTGTCTGTGTGTTTCTATGTACGTGTGTCTGTGTGTTTCTATGTGTGTTTCTATGTGTGTTTCTATGTGTGTTTCTATGTGTGTTTCTATGTGTGTGTGTCTGTGTGTTTCTATGTGTGTGTGTCTGTGTGTTTCTATGTGTGTGTCTGTGTGTTTCTATGTGTGTGTGTCTGTGTGTTTCTATGTACGTGTGTCTGTGTGTTTCTATGTGCGTGTGTCTGTGTGTTTCTATGTGTGTGTGTCTGTGTGTTTCTATGTGTGTGTGTCTGTGTGTTTCTATGTGTGTTTCTATGTGTGTGTCTGTGTGTTTCTATGTGCGTGTGTCTGTGTGTTTCTATGTGTGTGTGTCTGTGTGTTTCTATGTGTGTGTTTCTACGTGTGTGTGTCTGTGTGTTTCTATGTCTGTGTGTTTCTATGTGTGTGTGTCTGTGTGTGTGTCTGTGTGTTTCTATGTGTGTGTGTCTGTGTGTTTCTATGTGTGTGTGTCTGTGTGTTTCTATGTCTGTGTGTTTATATGTGTGTGTGTCTGTGTGTTTCTATGTGTGTGTTTCTGTGTGTTTCTATGTGTGTGTCTGTGTGTTTCTATGTGTGTGTGTCTGTGTGTTTCTATGTACGTGTGTCTGTGTGTTTCTATGTGCGTGTGTCTGTGTGTTTCTATGTGTGTGTGTCTGTGTGTTTCTATGTGTGTGTGTCTGTGTGTTTCTATGTGTGTGTGTCTGTGTGTTTCTATGTGTGTTTCTATGTGTGTGTCTGTGTGTTTCTATGTGCGTGTGTCTGTGTGTTTCTATGTGTGTGTGTCTGTGTGTTTCTATGTGTGTGTTTCTACGTGTGTGTGTCTGTGTGTTTCTATGTCTGTGTGTTTCTATGTGTGTGTGTCTGTGTGTTTCTATGTGTGTGTGTCTGTGTGTGTGTGTCTGTGTGTTTCTATGTGTGTGTGTCTGTGTGTTTCTATGTGTGTGTGTCTGTGTGTTTCTATGTCTGTGTGTTTATATGTGTGTGTGTCTGTGTGTTTCTATGTGTGTGTGTGTGTGCGTGTTTCTATGTGTGTGTGTCTGTGTGTTTCTATGTGTGTGTGTTTCTATGTGTGTGTGTCTGTGTGTTTCTATGTGTGTGTGTCTGTGTGTTTCTATGTGTGTGTGTGTGTGCGTGTTTCTATGTGTGTGTGTCTGTGTGTTTCTATGTGTGTGTGTCTGTGTGTTTCTATGTGTGTGTGTTTCTATGTGTGTGTGTCTGTGCGTTTCTATGTGTGTGTGTGTCCGTGTGTTTCTACGTGTGCCTGCATAGGTGTTCTGCTGCCTCTCCCACTTCTTCAGAGGCTTCAGTGCAGCACTGCTCTAATGATACATACTGATCTGACTGCCTCCAATGGGAAATACAGCTCCTCTCTTCTCTAACCCCTCACCCATCACAGGCTTCCCTACAGGGAGAGGAAATGCGTTCTATTAACTCTCAGCCATAGATGTGATGTTCCCAGGGCAGACAGTAGAGACTGAACTGTCAGACACTGTACTGTGTTATGTAAGAGCATGCCTGTGATCCCACTGTGACATTATAGAGAACAAAGTGTGTAGGAGAAACTGCACTGTACAATGGTGAATGGATGTTAGAACAGACCTGGTATTGAATGATAATCTTAGATATTGCAATAAGATCGCAAGGAGGAGGAGGGGGGATAAAAATACAGACATTTTGCAACTCTAATTTGATGTCAAATGATTGAACACACATCACATCACAGTGATCGTGGTTATGAGGCAGTCCTCTCTGCTAGAATTGAAGTCGTGAGTCACATTAGTAAGTGGTGCACACTCCTACACACACAGTCAATCCATACATTAGCATCATGGCAGAAACCCTGGTAGCTAGCAGCAGGTGAAGCTGGTGGGTATAGACTGTAGAGAAACCAGGTTATTGAAAGGCCGGGTCCATTCAAAGTGGGGCTCTGTCCTCTATACACACAAACACACACAGATGCAAATTGATGCATATGTACTTTTCCCACCACCCACATATTATTATGCAGCCTTGACTAAGTACCTGCATTCTAAGAGGCATTTGAACAAAAGAAGTGGGGGTAGGTAGGAGTGCAGCAGAGTGGTACTCTCTGAAAGAAGCATCTTGTCAATGTTGTGAGTTATGCCGGTAGCCATCATCAGAACTGTGTTGAATGTTTTCCTAAGACCAAAGGCCCTCATCCGCTAAGCTTTATTTCATTCATTATTTTTTTTTACAATATATTTTTGTCCATTAACAGTTCTCCATAACAAGTTCTCTGACGTTGGGTTCCACATTGACGTTAAGCACGACATGCAGGCGCGGAGAACAGTCCATTTTAATGGAGAGAACAGTAGCTTCTTGCCTCGTGTGCTAAAAATAAAGCATTACACACACATGGGCTTATCTAACTCATGTTTTTATCATTAGGAGACCAGGGGAGGCCATGCCTCCTAGCAGGCTAGTTGGAACTCTGAAGCATCAGAAACAAGACATCATGGTGAGTGTGGACTAAACACACTCAGTATATAAACAGCAGATACAGCACCAGAGAATATATTGAATTAACCCTTTATACTCCCCAGCAAACTGAAATTGGTTCTGTGAAAGTTTCCAGAACAAATGTTCTCATAACACAAAAACTGTCGAGTCTTGCTGATGATTATAGGCCCCGTGAGCACAACTCTCGGCGGCAGTAACAAACCCATTCAACATAGCTTAGATTCACCTTTTTATTACTTCTAAACAAAATCACCTTTTGGGGTTCTGATACGCTTACAATGATGTTTTGATTATTGCTTGAACAGTTGCTAAGATTATATTTACTTGGTTGTGATCTTTTCAAAATAACTATTTCAATGCAGCAGTTGTGAGCTAGAATGCTAACGGTCATTGATATAGGCTGTAGCAAATGTTAGCCAAAGAGTGTGTTTTTTTATGTATAATGCTGTTAATTTGTGATGAGGACAAAAACATTATATTAAGCAGGACTTTATACGAGCCTTAAAATACAATTATAATCCAAAAGTGGTGTGAAATGCACTAATAAGCAACATGTAAAGAGAGGCTTTTTTCTGGCGTTCTCTGAGGGGTTCTGCCACCAACCTTGTGCGGCAGGCAATGTTTGCAAACAAAGAATGTTTGTATAAAACATTTGCCTGATGTTGCGAGAATGTTCCCAGAGCACATTTAATCTGTTTAAAGGTTCCCAGAATGTTTCATTAGGTTGTGGGAACAGTTTGGTGAACACATTGTGGGGACATCACAAAAGATATGTTCCCAAAACACAAAAACTGTCCAGTTGTGTGGATGATTCTACAATGTTTCTTTTAGAGCGATGTTTGTCAGACCATGATACATCCTGAAAATAGGTCTTCTCACAAAATCGTCTGTAGCGTCCCGAACGGTTTGGTCTACTATTATGAACCCTTTATGAAAAATGTGACTCTCACGAACACGATGGTGTTCTCTGTTTTGCTCCACAACCCCACAAGCGTTTTGGGACTCGTCTGAAGTTGGTACAGCCGATCTGCCAACTTCTGTATGCAGCGTCTTAACAGTTTGGGCTTCACACTAATAAGACACTAATCTCACCTTTGTGGAAAGGTGAGACTCTCAAGAACACGTACATGTTTCCTGATCTTTCTTATATATCAGATATAGGACAGGCACTTCAGAACAAACTTCCTTTATAGATTTTATTTGTTGTTCCATGTAGTGAAAATTTGATTCAATGCTTTTCTATTGGCAAATAGCAGTAAGGCCAAATAAGATTTTCCATCAAATAATTGTTTTATATATTTTTTTATACTTCAAGGGGTCCTAAAATTCAAAATCAAATGCTTATCAAACAGGTGCACCTTGTGCTGGGGCAATAAAAGGCCACTCTAAAATGTGCAGTTTTGTCACACAACACAATGCCACTGTTGTCTCAAGGTTTGAGGGAGTGTGCAATTTGCATGCTGTCTGCAGAAATGTCCAAAAAGCTGTTGCCAGAGAATTGAATGTCCTTTTAGAGAATTTGGCAGTACGTTCAACTGGCTTCACCACCCCAGACCACGTGAAACCACAACAGCCCAGAACCTCCACATCCGGCTTCTTCAACTGTCCTGGGCAGATGGCACACAGTGTATATGGCGTTGTGGCATTGTGTGTATGTTGCGGAAAGTACAGTAAATATCAAATCAACAGTGTAATGCTTGGATTCAGTTTTGTCAGGTGATTCAGTCTTGTGCCTCACCTTAAGTATAATACATGTCCTGTTCCTTTTTCATTTCTACCATAGTTATGCATGTTCTTTAAATATTTCTTCTGTAAGAAACATTTCAATTTATCCCTATCCATGTAGGCCAATTCCCATGAGTGTAAAGGGTTAAGAGGCCAAGACTAAAGCATACATTGCATATATTAGATCCCATTGGAATATACAGTAGATACCATTGGAATATAGATGTCATTGGAATATAGATATACCAATGGTATCTATCAAATAAACTTTGATTTGATTTGAATATATATGTAATTGGAATATGTGCATTGAGGACGTCGCCCCCACAGTGACTGTACGTACATACCCTAAAAGCCATGGATTACAGGCAACATTCGCACTGAGCTAAAGGGTAGAGCTTACACATCGCAGACAAACTGAATTGGTCCACTCACACTGACAGCGTCGTGAAGAAGGCGCAGCAGCGCCTCTTCAACCTCAGGAGGCTGAAGAAATTTGGCTTGTCACCAAAAGCACTCACAAACTTCTACAGATGCACAATCGAGAGCATCCTGGCGGGCTGTATGGTACGGCAACTGCTCCGCCCTCAACCGTAAGGCTCTCCAGAGGGTAGTGAGGTCTGCACAACGCATCACCGGGGGCAAACTACCTGCCCTCCAGGACACCTACACCACCCGATGTTACAGGAAGGCCATAAAGATCATCAAGGACATCAACCACTCGAACCACTGCCTGTTCACCCCGCTATCATCCAGAAGGCGAGGTCAGTACAGGTGCATCAAAGCTGGGACCGAGAGACTGAAAAACAGCTTCTATCTCAAGGCCATCAGACTGTTAAACAGCCACCACTAACATTGAGTGGCTGCTGCCAACACACTGTCATTGACACTGACCCAACTCCAGCCACTTTAATAATGGGAATTGATGGGAAATGATGTAAATATATCACTAGCCACTTTAAACAATGCTACCTTATATAATGTTACTTACCCTACATTATTCATCTCATATGCATACGTATATACTGTACTCTACATCATCGACTGCATCCTTATGTAATACATGTATCACTCGCCACTTTAACTATGCCACTTTGTTTACTTTGTCTACATACTCATCTCATATGTATATACTGTACTCGATACCATCTACTGTATGCTGCTCTGTACCATCACTCATTCATATATCCTTATGTACATATTCTTTATCCCCTTACACTGTGTATAAGACAGTAGTTTTGGAATTGTTAGTTAGATTACTTGTTGGTTATCACTGCATTGTCGGAACTAGAAGCACAAGCATTTCGCTACACTCGCATTAGCATCTGCTAACCATGTGTATGTGACAAATAACATTTGAGTTGATTTGATTTGATTTGATTTGATTTGAGCTGCCGCTTTCAAGGTGCGGGACTCTAACCCGGAAGCTTAAAAGAAATCCTGCTATGCCCTCCGACGAACCATCAACCAGGCAAAGCGTCAATACAGGGCTAAGATTGAATCATACTACACTGGCTCTGACGCTTGTCTTATGTGGCAGGGCTTGCAAACTATTACAGACTACAAAGGGAGCACAGCCACGAGCTGCTCAGTGACACGAGCCTACCAGACGAGCTAAACCACTTCTATGCTCGCTTTGAGGCAAGATACTCTGATGATGCATGCATGAGAGCAGCTGTTCCGGAAGACTGTGTGATCACGCTCTCCGTAGCTGACGTGAGTAAGACCTTAAAACAGGTCGACATTCACAAGGCTGCGGGGCCAGACGGATTACCAGGAGGTGTGCTCCGGGCATGTGCTGAACAACTGGCAGGTGTCTTCACTGACATTTTCAACATGTCCCTGATTGAGTCTGTAATACCAACAAGTTTCAAGCAAACACCTACGTGAGAATGCTATTCATTGACTACAGCTCAGCGTTCAACACCATAGTACCCTCAAAACTCATCACTAAGCTAAGGATCCTGGGACTAAACACCTCCCTCTGCAACTGTATCCTGGACTTCCTGACGGGCTGCCCCCAGGTGGTGAGGGTAGGCAAAAACACGTCTGCCACGCTGATCCTCAACACTGGAACCCGCCAGGGGTGCGTGCTCATTCCCCTCCTGTACTCCCTGTTCTTCCACAACTGCATGGCCAGGCACAACTCCAATCACCATCATTAAGTTTGCAGACGACACAACAGTGGTAGGCCTGATCACCGACAATGATGAGACAGCCTATAAGGAGGAGGGTCAGAGACCTGGCCGGGTGGTGCCAGAATAACAACCTATCCCTCAAAAGGTTTGGCATGGGTCCTGAGATCCTCAAAAGGTTCTACAGCTGCAATGTCAAGAGCATCCTGACTGGTTGCATCACTGCCTGGTACAGCAATTGCTCGGCCTCTGACTGCAAGGCACTTCAGAGGGTAATGCGTACGACCCCAGTACATCACTGGGGCTAAGCTGCCTGCCATCCAGGACCTCTACACCAGGCAGTGTCAGGGGAAGGCCATACAAATGGTCAAAGACCCCAGCCACCCCAGTCATAGACTGTTCTCTCTACTACCGCATGGCAAGCGGTACCGGATTGCCAAGTCTAGGACCAAATGGCTTCTCAACACTGTTTACCCCCATGCCATAAGACTCCTGAACTATTGGAATATAGATGACATTGGAATATAGATGTCATTGGAATATACAGTTGATGCCATTGGAATATAGATGCCATTGGAATATAGATGTTATTGGAATATAGACGCCATTGGAATATAGATGCCATTGGAATATAGATGCTATTGGAATATAGATGCTATTGGAATATAGATGCTATTGGAATATAGATGCTATTGGAATATAGATGACATTGGAATATAGATGTCATTGGAATATACAGTTGATGCCATTGGAATATAGATGCCATTGGAATATAGATGCCATTGGAATATAGATGCTATTGGAATATAGATGCCATTGGAATAAAGATGCCATTGGAATATAGATGCTATTGGAATATAGATGCCATTGGAATATAGATGCTATTGGAATATAGATGTTATTGGAATATAGATGCCATTGGAATATAGATGCTATTGGAATATAGATGCCATTGGAATATAGATGCCATTGGAATATAGATGCTATTGGAATATAGATGCTATTGGAATATAGATGCTATTGGAATATAGATGCCATTGGAATATAGATGCTATTGGAATATAGATGCCATTGGAATATAGATGCTATTGGAATATAGTTGCCATTGGAATATAGATGCCATTGGAATATAGATGCTATTGGAATATAGATGCTATTGGAATATAGATGCCATTGGAATATAGATGCTATTGGAATATAGATGCTATTGGAATATAGATGCTATTGGAATATAGATGCCATTGGAATATAGATGCCATTGGAATATAGATGCTATTGGAATATAGATGCTATTGGAATATAGATGCTATTGGAATATAGATGCCATTGGAATATAGATGCTATTGGAATATAGATGCCATTGGAATATAGATGCTATTGGAATATAGATGCTATTGGAATATAGATGCTATTGGAATATAGATGCCATTGGAATATAGATGCCATTGGAATATACAGTAGATACCATTGGAATATAGATGCCATTGGAATATAGATGCTATTGGAATATAGATGTCATTGGAATATACAGTAGATACCATTGGAATATAGATGCCATTGGAATATAGATGCTATTGGAATATAGATGCTATTGGAATATAGATGCTATTGGAATATAGATGCTATTGGAATATAGATGCTATTGGAATATAGATGCTATTGGAATATAGATGCCATTGGAATATAGATGCTATTGGAATATAGATGCTATTGGAATATAGATGCTATTGGAATATAGATGCTATTGGAATATAGATGCTATTGGAATATAGATGCCATTGGAATATAGATGCCATTGGAATATACAGTAGATACCATTGGAATATAGATGCCATTGGAATATAGATGCTATTGGAATATAGATGTCATTGGAATATACAGTAGATGCCATTGGAATATAGATGCTATTGGAATATAGATGCTATTGGAATATAGATGCTATTGGAATATAGATGCTATTGGAATATAGATGTCATTGGAATATACAGTAGATACCATTGGAATATAGATGCCATTGGAATATAGATGCTATTGGAATATAGATGTCATTGGAATATAGATGTCATTGGAATATAGATGCTATTGGAATATAGATGTCATTGGAATATAGATGCCATTGGAATATAGATGCTATTGGAATATAGATGTCATTGGAATATAGATGCCATTGGAATATAGATGCTATTGGAATATAGATACCATTGGAATATAGATGCTATTGGAATATAGATGCCATTGGAATATTGATGTCATTGGAATATACAGTTGATGCCATTGGAATATAGATGCCATTGGAATATAGATGCCATTGGAATATAGATGCTATTGGAATATAGATGTCATTGGAATATAGATGTCATTGGAATATAGATGCTATTGGAATATAGATGCTATTGGAATATAGATGCCATTGGAATATACAGTAGATACCATTGGAATATAGATGCCATTGGAATATAGATGTCATTGGAATATAGATGCCATTGGAATATACAGTAGATACCATTGGAATATAGATGCCATTGGAATATAGATGTCATTGGAATATAGATGTCATTGGAATATAGATGCTATTGGAATATAGATGCCATTGGAATATAGATGCCATTGGAATATAGATGCCATTGGAATATAGATGCCATTGGAATATACAGTAGATACCATTGGAATATAGATGCCATTGGAATATAGATGTCATTGGAATATAGATGCCATTGGAATATAGATGCCATTGGAATATAGATGCCATTGGAATATAGATGCCATTGGAATATAGATGCCATTGGAATATAGATGCCATTGGAATATAGATGCTATTGGAATATAGATGTCATTGGAATATAGATGTCATTGGAATATACAGTTGATGCCATTGGAATATAGATGCCATTGGAATATAGAGCGTCTGCTAAATGACTTAAATGTAATGTAATGTAATATAGATGCTATTGGAATATATATGCTATTGGAATATAGATGCTATTGGAATATAGATGCTATTGGAATATAGATGCTATTGGAATATAGATGCTATTGGAATATAGATGCTATTGGAATATAGCTGCTATTGGAATATAGATGCTATTGGAATATAGATGCTATTGGAATATAGATGCTATTGGAATATAGATGTCATTGGAATATAGATGTCATTGGAATATACAGTTGATGCCATTGGAATATAGATGTCATTGGAATATAGATGCTATTGGAATATAGATGTCATTGGAATATAGATGTCATTGGAATATAGATGCCATTGGAATATAGATGCCATTGGAATATACAGTAGATGCCATTGGAATATAGATGCCATTGGAATATAGATGCTATTGGAATATAGATGCTATTGGAATATAGATGCTATTGGAATATAGATGCTATTGGAATATAGATGCCATTGGAATATAGATGCCATTGGAATATAGATGCTATTGGAATATAGATGTCATTGGAATATACAGTTGATGCCATTGGAATATAGATGCTATTGGAATATAGATGCTATTGGAATATAGATGCTATTGGAATATAGATGCCATTGGAATATAGATGCTATTGGAATATAGATGCTATTGGAATATAGATGCTATTGGAATATAGATGTCATTGGAATATACAGTTGATGCCATTGGAATATAGATGCTATTGGAATATAGATGCTATTGGAATATAGATGCTATTGGAATATAGATGCCATTGGAATATAGATGCTATTGGAATATAGATGCTATTGGAATATAGATGCTATTGGAATATAGATGCTATTGGAATATAGATGTCATTGGAATATACAGTTGATGCCATTGGAATATAGATGCTATTGGAATATAGATGCTATTGGAATATAGATGCTATTGGAATATAGATGCCATTGGAATATAGATGCTATTGGAATATAGATGCTATTGGAATATAGATGCTATTGGAATATAGATGCTATTGGAATATAGATGCCATTGGAATATAGATGCTATTGGAATATAGATGACATTGGAATATAGATGTCATTGGAATATAGATGCTATTGGAATATAGATGCTATTGGAATATAGATGCTATTGGAATATAGATGCTATTGGAATATAGATGCTATTGGAATATAGATGCTATTGGAATATAGATGCCATTGGAATATAGATGCTATTTGAATATAGATGCTATTGGAATATAGATGCCATTGGAATATAGATGCCATTGGAATATAGATGCCATTGGAATATAGATGTCATTGGAATATAGATGTCATTGGAATATAGATGTCATTGGAATATAGATGTCATTGGAATATACAGTAGATACCATTGGAATATCTTCTCCCCACCGGTGTGATTACTACCTCTGAGGGTTTAGAACTTGAGGTAGTCACCTTATACAAGTATTTGGGAGTATGGCTAGACGGTACACTGTCCTGCTATTGGAATATAGATGCTATTGGAATATAGATGCTATTGGAATATAGATGCCATTGGAATATAGATGCTATTGGAATATAGATGCTATTGGAATATAGATGACATTGGAATATAGATGTCATTGGAATATAGATGCTATTGGAATATAGATGTTATTGGAATATAGATGCCATTGGAATATAGATGCTATTGGAATATAGATGCCATTGGAATATAGATGTCATTGGAATATAGATGCCATTGAATATAGATGTTATTGGAATATAGATGCCATTGGAATATAGATGCCATTGGAATATAGATGACATTGGAATATAGATGTCATTGGAATATACAGTTGATGCCATTGGAATATAGATGCCATTGGAATATAGATGCTATTGGAATATAGATGCCATTGGAATATAGATGCCATTGGAATATAGATGTCATTGGAATATACAGTTGATGCCATTGGAATATAGATGCCATTGGAATATAGATGCTATTGGAATATAGATGCCATTGGAATATAGATGCCATTGGAATATAGATGCTATTGGAATATAGATGCTATTGGAATATAGATGCTATTGGAATATAGATGCTATTGGAATATAGATGCTATTGGAATATAGATGCTATTGGAATATAGATGTCATTGGAATATACAGTTGATGCCATTGGAATATAGATGCCATTGGAATATAGATGCCATTGGAATATAGATGCTATTGGAATATAGATGTCATTGGAATATAGATGTCATTGGAATATAGATGCTATTGGAATATAGATGCTATTGGAATATAGATGCCATTGGAATATACAGTAGATACCATTGGAATATAGATGCCATTGGAATATAGATGTCATTGGAATATAGATGCTATTGGAATATAGATGCCATTGGAATATAGATGCCATTGGAATATAGATGTCATTGGAATATACAGTTGATGCCATTGGAATATAGATGCCATTGGAATATAGATGCTATTGGAATATAGATGCTATTGGAATATAGATGCTATTGGAATATAGATGCTATTGGAATATAGATGCTATTGGAATATAGATGTCATTGGAATATACAGTTGATGCCATTGGAATATAGATGCTATTGGAATATAGATGCTATTGGAATATAGATGCTATTGGAATATAGATGCCATTGGAATATAGATGCTATTGGAATATAGATGCTATTGGAATATAGATGCTATTGGAATATAGATGCTATTGGAATATAGATGCCATTGGAATATAGATGCTATTGGAATATAGATGACATTGGAATATAGATGTCATTGGAATATAGATGCTATTGGAATATAGATGCTATTGGAATATAGATGCTATTGGAATATAGATGCTATTGGAATATAGATGCCATTGGAATATAGATGCTATTTGAATATAGATGCTATTGGAATATAGATGCCATTGGAATATAGATGCCATTGGAATATAGATGCCATTGGAATATAGATGTCATTGGAATATAGATGTCATTGGAATATAGATGTCATTGGAATATAGATGTCATTGGAATATAGATGTCATTGGAATATACAGTAGATACCATTGGAATATCTTCTCCCCACCGGTGTGATTACTACCTCTGAGGGTTTAGAACTTGAGGTAGTCACCTTATACAAGTATTTGGGAGTATGGCTAGACGGTACACTGTCCTGCTATTGGAATATAGATGCTATTGGAATATAGATGCTATTGGAATATAGATGCCATTGGAATATAGATGCTATTGGAATATAGATGCTATTGGAATATAGATGACATTGGAATATAGATGTCATTGGAATATAGATGCTATTGGAATATAGATGTTATTGGAATATAGATGCCATTGGAATATAGATGTTATTGGAATATAGATGCCATTGGAATATAGATGCCATTGGAATATAGATGACATTGGAATATAGATGCCATTGAATATAGATGTTATTGGAATATAGATGCCATTGGAATATAGATGCCATTGGAATATAGATGACATTGGAATATAGATGTCATTGGAATATACAGTTGATGCCATTGGAATATAGATGCCATTGGAATATAGATGCTATTGGAATATAGATGCCATTGGAATATAGATGCCATTGGAATATAGATGCTATTGGAATATAGATGCTATTGGAATATAGATGCTATTGGAATATAGATGCTATTGGAATATAGATGTCATTGGAATATAGATGTCATTGGAATATACAGTTGATGCCATTGGAATATAGATGCCATTGGAATATAGATGCCATTGGAATATAGATGCCATTGGAATATAGATGCCATTGGAATATAGATGCCATTGGAATATAGATGTCATTGGAATATAGATGCTATTGGAATATAGATGCTATTGGAATATAGATGTCATTGGAATATACAGTTGATGCCATTGGAATATAGATGCCATTGGAATATAGATGCTATTGGAATATAGATGTCATTGGAATATACAGTTGATGCCATTGGAATATAGATGCCATTGGAATATAGATGACATTGGAATATAGATGCCATTGGAATATAGATGCCATTGGAATATAGATGCCATTGGAATATAGATGTCATTGGAATATAGATGCTATTGGAATATAGATGCTATTGGAATATAGATGTCATTGGAATATACAGTTGATGCCATTGGAATATAGATGCCATTGGAATATAGATGCTATTGGAATATAGATGCCATTGGAATATAGATGCCATTGGAATATAGATGCTATTGGAATATAGATGCTATTGGAATATAGATGCTATTGGAATATAGATGCCATTGGAATATAGATGCTATTGGAATATAGATGCCATTGGAATATAGATGCTATTGGAATATAGATGCCATTGGAATATAGATGCCATTGGAATATAGATGTTATTGGAATATAGATGCTATTGGAATATAGATGCTATTGGAATATAGATGCTATTGGAATATAGATGCTATTGGAATATAGATGCTATTGGAATATAGATGCCATTGGAATATAGATGCCATTGGAATATAGATGCCATTGGAATATACAGTAGATACCATTGGAATATAGATGCCATTGGAATATAGATGCTATTGGAATATACAGTTGATGCCATTGGAATATAGATGTCATTGGAATATAGATGTCATTGGAATATACAGTAGATACCATTGGAATATAGATGCCATTGGAATATAGATGCTATTGGAATATAGATGTCATTGGAATATAGATGTCATTGGAATATAGATGCTATTGGAATATAGATGTCATTGGAATATAGATGCCATTGGAATATAGATGTCATTGGAACATACAGTTGATGCCATTGGAATATAGATGTCATTGGAATATACAGTAGATGCCATTGGAATATAGATGTCATTGGAACATACAGTTGATGCCATTGGAATATAGATGTCATTGGAATATACAGTTGATGCTATTGGAATATAGATGTCATTGGAATATAGATGCCATTGGAATATAGATGTCATTGGAACATACAGTTGATGCCATTGGAATATAGATGTCATTGGAATATAGATGTCATTGGAATATAGATGCCATTGGAATATAGATGCCATTGGAATATAGATGCTATTGGAATATAGATGTCATTGGAATATACAGTTGATGCCATTGGAATATAGATGTCATTGGAATATACAGTTGATGCCATTGGAATATAGATGTCATTGGAACATACAGTTGATGCCATTGGAATATAGATGTCATTGGAATATACAGTAGATGCCATTGGAATATAGATGTCATTGGAATATACAGTTGATGCTATTGGAATATAGATGCCATTGGAATATAGATGCCATTGGAATATAGATGTCATTGGAACATACAGTTGATGCCATTGGAATATAGATGTCATTGGAATATACAGTTGATGCCATTGGAATATAGATGTCATTGGAATATAGATGTCATTGGAATATACAGTAGATACCATTGGAATATAGATGCCATTGGAATATAGATGCTATTGGAATATAGATGTCATTGGAATATAGATGTCATTGGAATATAGATGCCATTGGAATATAGATGCCATTGGAATATACAGTAGATGCCATTGGAATATAGATGTCATTGGAACATACAGTAGATGCTATTGGAATATAGATGTCATTGGAATATAGATGTCATTGGAATATAGATGCCATTGGAATATAGATGCCATTGGAATATACAGTAGATACCATTGGAATATAGATGCCATTGGAATATAGATGCTATTCGAATATAGATGTCATTGGAATATAGATGCCATTGGAATATAGATGCTATTGGAATATAGATGTCATTGGAATATAGATGCCATTGGAATATAGATGCCATTGGAATATAGATGCTATTGGAATATAGATGCTATTGGAATATAGATGCTATTGGAATATAGATGCTATTGGAATATAGATGCCATTGGAATATAGATGCTATTGGAATATAGATGCTATTGGAATATAGATGACATTGGAATATAGATGCCATTGGAATATAGATGCCATTGGAATATAGATGCAATTGGAATATACAGTAGATACCATTGGAATATAGATGACATTGGAATATAGATGCCATTCGAATATAGATGCTATTGGAATATAGATGACATTGGAATATAGATGCCATTGGAATATAGATGCCATTGGAATATAGATGCCATTGGAATATAGATGCTATTGGAATATACAGTAGATACCATTGGAATATAGATGACATTGGAATATAGATG
The DNA here is from genome assembly GCF_023373465.1 of Oncorhynchus keta. Taxonomy (NCBI): domain Eukaryota; kingdom Metazoa; phylum Chordata; class Actinopteri; order Salmoniformes; family Salmonidae; genus Oncorhynchus; species Oncorhynchus keta. The sequence continues at coordinate 32,203,697 of NC_068428.1, forward strand.
CCATTCGAATATAGATGCTATTGGAATATAGATGACATTGGAATATAGATGCCATTGGAATATAGATGCCATTGGAATATAGATGCCATTGGAATATAGATGTCATTGGAATATAGATGCCATTGGAATATAGATGTCATTGGAATATAGATGACATTGGAATATAGATGACATTGGAATATAGATGCCATTGGAATATAGATGTCATTGGAATATAGATGCCATTGGAATATAGATGTCATTGGAATATAGATGACATTGGAATATAGATGACATTGGAATATAGATGCCATTGGAATATAGATGACATTGGAATATAGATGCCATTGGAATATAGATGCCATTGGAATATAGATGCCATTGGAATATAGATGTCATTGGAATATAGATGCCATTGGAATATAGATGCCATTGGAATATAGATGTCATTGGAATATAGATGCCATTGGAATATAGATGACATTGGAATATAGATGTCATTGGAATATAGATGCCATTGGAATATAGATGACATTGGAATATAGATGCTATTGGAATATAGATGCCATTGGAATATAGATGCCATTGGAATATAGATGCCATTGGAATATAGATGCTATTGGAATATAGATGCCATTGGAATATAGATGCTATTGGAATATACAGTAGATACCATTGGAATATAGATGACATTGGAATATAGATGCCATTGGAATATAGATGCTATTGGAATATAGATGACATTGGAATATAGATGTCATTGGAATATAGATGCCATTGGAATATAGATGACATTGGAATATAGATGCTATTGGAATATACAGTAGATACTATTGGAATATAGATGACATTGGAATATAGATGCCATTGGAATATAGATGACATTGGAATATAGATGCCATTGGAATATAGATGCCATTGGAATATAGATGTCATTGGAATATAGATGTCATTGGAATATAGATGTCATTGGAATATAGATGTCATTGGAATATAGATGTCATTGGAATATAGATGTCATTGGAATATAGATGCCATTGGAATATAGATGCCATTGGAATATAGATGACATTGGAATATAGATGCTATTGGAATATAGATGCCATTGGAATATAGATGCCATTGGAATATAGATGCCATTGGAATATAGATGCTATTGGAATATAGATGCCATTGGAATATAGATGCTATTGGAATATACAGTAGATACCATTGGAATATAGATGACATTGGAATATAGATGCCATTGGAATATAGATGCTATTGGAATATAGATGACATTGGAATATAGATGTCATTGGAATATAGATGCCATTGGAATATAGATGACATTGGAATATAGATGCTATTGGAATATACAGTAGATACTATTGGAATATAGATGACATTGGAATATAGATGCCATTGGAATATAGATGACATTGGAATATAGATGCCATTGGAATATAGATGCCATTGGAATATAGATGTCATTGGAATATAGATGTCATTGGAATATAGATGTCATTGGAATATAGATGTCATTGGAATATAGATGTCATTGGAATATAGATGTCATTGGAATATAGATGTCATTGGAATATAGATGCCATTGGAATATAATAATGACATTGGAATATAGATGTCATTGGAATATAGATGACATTGGAATATAGATGTCATTGGAATATAGATGTCATTGGAATATAGATGTCATTGGAATATAGATGTCATTGGAATATACAGTAGATACCATTGGAATATCTTCTCCCCACCGGTGTGATTACTACCTCTGAGGGTTTAGAACTTGAGATAGTCACCTTATACAAGTATTTGGGAGTATGGCTAGACGGTACACTGTCCTTGTCTCAGCACATATCAAAGCTGCAGGCTAAAGTTAAATCGAGACTTGGTTTCCTCTATCGTAATCACTCCTCTTTCACCCCAGCTGTGAAACAAACCCTGATTCAGATGACCATCCTACCCTTGCTAGATTACGAAGACATAATTCATAGATCGGCAGGTTTGGGTGCTCTCGAGCAGCTAGATGTTCTTTACCATTCAATCATCAGATTTGCCACCAATGCTCCTTATAGGACACATCACTACACTCTATACTCATCTGTAAACTGGTCATCTCTGTATACCCGTCGCGAGACCCACTGGTTGATGCTTATTTATAAAACCCTCTTTGGCCTCACTCCCCCCTATCTGAGATATCTACTGCAGCCCTCATCCTCCACATATAACACCCGTTCTGCCAGTCAAATCAAATCAAATGTTATTTGTCACATACACATGGTTAGCAGATGTTAATGCGAGTGCGGCGAAATGCTTGTGCTTCTAGTTCTGACAGTGCAGTAATATCTAACAAGCAATCTAACAATTCCCAACAACTACCTCATACACACAAGTCTAAAGGGGTGAATGAGAATATGTACATATAAATATATGGATGAGCGATGGCCGAGCGGCATAGGCAAGGTGCAATAGATGGTATAAAATACAGTATATACATATGAGATGGGTAATGTAAGATATGTAAACATTATTAAAGTGGCATTATTTAAAGTGACTAGTGATCCATTTATTAAAGTAGCCAGTGATTGGGTCTCAATGTAGGCAGTCACATTCTGTTAAAGGTCCCCAAAGTACACACATGCCTGGGTCGCTCCTCTTTTCAGTTCGCTGCTGCTAGCGACTGGAACGAGCTGCAACAAACACTCAAACTGGACAGTTTTATCTTCGTCTCTTCATTCAAAGACTCAATCATGGACACTCTTACTGACAGTTGTGGATGCTTTGCGTGATGTATTGTTGTCTCTACTTTCTTGCCCGTTGTGCTGTTGTCTGTTCCCAATCATGTTTGTACCAGGTTGTGCTGCTGCCATGTTGTGTTGCTACCATGTTGTTGTCATGTTGTGTTGCTACGATGTTCTTGTCATGTTGTGTTGCTACCATGCTGTGTTGTCATGTATTGCTGCCATGCTGTGTTGTCGTAGGTCTCTCTTTATGAAGTGTTGTGGTGTCTCTCTTGGTGTGATGTGTGTTTGGTCCTATATTGGTATTTTATTTATTTTTAATCCCAGCCCCCGTCCCCACAGGAGGCCTTTTGTCTTTTGGTAGGCTGTCATTGTAAATAAGAATTTGTTTTTAACTCACTTGCCTAGTTAAATATTGGTTAAATAAAAATTACAAATAAACATAGGGAATAGGTTGCCATTTGGGAAGAAGTCTCAACTCTAGTATAGGCTACATGGGGTAAAAGGATTCATATGTGTAACTGTGGAGAGATTGTTGTTGTTGTTTTACATGATTAGGATATTCAGAAGTTCATTAGATTGCTGAACAAAGGGTAAACATTTTGTAACGGCGTTCGTCTGTTGAAAGAGAGTCGGACCAAAATGCGGCGTGGTGGTTACTCATGTTCTTTAATGAAAAAACAACGTAACATGAAATAACTAAATATACAAAAACAACAAATGAAACGCGAAAGGCTGTATAGGTTATCTTGTGATAAGAAACACAGAGACAGGAACAATCAAGCTAAAGACAATGAGGGTCAGAGTTCTCTAATATTGTATATGGGTATAATTAGGGTGGGAGGAACAGATTCTCAATACACTTCAACATAATTAAATGTGGTTTTGATTTAGTCCTTTCTGGATCATGGCAGCCTTTTCCTTGTTTTGTGACCAGAGGCCTCGTCAGGGTTGTTGGAAACAAATATAGAGGTTGAGGTGACCTTCTTCAAGCCTCCAGTCACAGTCAGGAGAAATGACTGATGTTCTGTTCCATTGAGGGTGCTCTCTATTGCTCAGTGCTCTCTATGGAAAAGCCTCCTGTCATTTTACCCACAATGCTGTCAGTAGTAATTTCACATTATCAATCCTAGGCACAGGATTTCCTCTACATGCAAAACTATCATTAATTCTGTAAATGTCAAATAAATTACGCTGTAATTATCACCTAAATGTTTGGCAAACAGTTCAAACACAATTTCTCCTGGAAATCCAAACAGTTCAAACACAATTTCTCCTGGAAATCCAAACAGTTCAAACACAATTTCTCCTGGAAATCCAAACAGTTCAAACACAATTTCTCCTGGAAATCCAAACAGTTCAAACACAATTTCTCCTGGAAATCCAAACAGTTCAAACACAATTTCTCCTGGAAATCCAAACAGTTCAAACACAATTTCTCCTGGAAATCCAAACAGTTCAAACACAATTTCTCCTGGAAATCCAAACAGCTCAATTCCATCTTTTCATGTTCCCTTTAAAAAGCATAAAGGCAGTAGTTTGGGTTGATCTCATTTAATAGATGTGATTTAGATAATAATCTCAAAGCTCGCTGTTTGTTGAGGTGTTCCAGAGGGAATCCAGGCTGTGTTAATCAAGCTCCTATTTCTCAGACGTGCCCAGATGAGACTGGCTCTTCTCTCCAGAGATCTCTTCACATTTACACACACACACACACACACACACACACACACACACACACACACACACACACACACACACACACACACACACACACACACACACACACACACACACACACACACACACACACACACACACACACACACACACACACACACACACACACACAGGGTTAGACCTGGGCCTACTCTTCAGAGGTCTCTTCACGTCTCCTCATCAAATTTCTCCTCATCAGCTTCAGTAATGAGATCTGGCACACCATCAGTGTAACTCTCCTCACTACGCCTGTCACATCCACCTACTCCAGAACACATTTTCACTCTGTATGTGTGTTTGCTGCAGTTCTCTATGTACAACAAAGCAGTACACTTGTCTTTACGATATTTCCCTGTTAATATTACATTAAGGCCTTTAGTGGTTTGTTACCAGACACTCGTAGTCAGAGCACAGTCAAACTCAAACTGGCTTCAAATTAGGCCCAGAACTCCAGACCCAGAAGTTTCCCAAAAAGCATTCCATAAATAATCTGTGTGTGGATCAATAAACAATGAGACCCTCTCAACTCCTAATCAATTGCCCATCACACAGCAGTCCGAAAATAGCCTCAGATAATACCCCAGGACTGTGGGAGAGCTCAGCTCAGTAGAGTGCTGTTGCAGTAAGCCTATTTAAAGCTATGAGCGATGCAGGCAAAGTACACACTGAATTGTCTCTATCAGATTCTATTCCTTTAACAATCCACACATCATTCATTTAAAGTCTGCTTTGAGATCCCCTCAGGGAGTGTTAAGCAAACGTATTGACAGAGAATCTGGAGGAAGAAACTACTGATGCAGCTGGAAATGTTTTTGGGCCAGATTTCCTGTATGAAATGGGCAGATAGAGCAGATGAGACCTACAGTAAACTAGTCACATTCCACCAGCCTCCCAGGTACTATACCACGTCTTAACTCTCCCAGGTCCCTCAACACAGATGATGATGTTACCATGTTTCATAATGACTGGCTGTGCATGGAAACAGCCAGGAGCAGATGTATACTGCTGTGTGTGACGGTTCACTTGTCACAGTACTTTCCAATGTCATCATCTAATTTCAACCCCGTCTGATGAACCAAACGAGATCTCTCCGCTCGTTATGATAATGGTGCTCGATACTGGATTGATGGAGCTGGACCAAAGGTAGAGAAATAGACTTATATGCATCACTTAAAAAACATGTTGTTTTCCTTCATCTGCATTCATATGATTTATTTAATTTCAGCATAATAATATAAATCATGATGTATACAGTGTGAACATAGCATGTATTTACAGTGTACTTACCATACAATAGTGTATTTACAGTGTACTTACCATACAATAGTGTATTTACAGTGTACTTACCATACAATAGTGTATTTACAGTGTACTTACCATACAATAGTGTATTTATAGTGTACTTACCATACAATAGTGCATTTACAGTGTACTTACCATACAATAGTGTATTTACAGTGTACTTACCATACAATAGTGTATTTACAGTGTACTTACCATACAATAGTGTATTTACAGTGTACTTACCATACAATAGTGTATTTACAGTGTACTTACCATACAATAGTGTATTTACAGTGTACTTACCATACAATAGTGTATTTACAGTGTACTTACCATACAATAGTGCATTTACAGTGTACTTACCATACAATAGTGTATTTACAGTGTACTTACCATACAATAGTGTATTTACAGTGTACTTACCATACAATAGTGTATTTACAGTGTATTGTGTGACCCCAGCAGACCTCTGTAACCCAACTGTAATATCCAAGTATTCAGTGTGGTTCATTGGTTCAGGTTCAGTCCTCTCCTAAAGGTTATTATGATGTCACAGCACTGGACTCTCCTAAAGGTTATTATGATGACACAGCACTGGACTCTCCTAAAGGTTATTATGATGACACAGCACTGGACTCTCCTAAAGGTTATTATGATGACACAGCACTGGACTCTCCTAAAGGTTATTATGATGACACAGCACTGGACTCTCCTAAAGGTTATTATGATGACACAGTACATTTACATTACATTTAAGTCATTTAGCAGACGCTCTTATCCAGAGCGACTTACAAATTGGTGCATACACCTTATGACAACCAGTGGGACAGCCACTTGCATCTAAATCTTGTTGGGGGGGAGAGGGGGGGTGAGATGGATTACTTACCCTTACTTACCCTATCCTAGGTATTCCTTGAAGAGGTGGGGTTTCAGGTGTCTCCGAAGGTGGTGATTGACTCCGCTGTCCTGGCGTCGTGAGGGAGTTTGTTCCACCATTGGGGGCCAGAGCAGCGAACAGTTTTGACTGGGCTGAGCGGGAACTGTACTTCCTCAGTGGTAGGGAGGCGAGCAGGCCAGAGGTGGATGAACGCAGTGCCCTTGTTTGGGTGTAGGGCCTGATCAGAGCCTGGAGGTACTGAGGTGCCGTTCCCCTCACAGCTCCGTAGGCGAGCACCATGGTCTTGTAGCGGATGCGAGCTTCAACTGGAAGCCAGTGGAGAGAGCGGAGGAGCGGGGTGACGTGAGAGAACTTGGGAAGGTTGAACACCAGACGGGCTGCGGCGTTCTGGATGAGTTGTAGGGGTTTAATGGCACAGGCAGGGAGCCCAGCCAACAGCGAGTTGCAGTAATCAAGACGGGAGATGACAAGTGCCTGGATTAGGACCTGCGCCGCTTCCTGTGTGAGGCAGGGTCGTACTCTGCGGATGTTGTAGAGCATGAACCTACAGGAACGGGACACCGCCTTGATGTTAGTTGAGAACGTCAGGGTGTTGTCCAGGATCACGCCAAGGTTCTTAGCGCTCTGGGAGGAGGACACAATGGAGTTGTCAACCGTGATGGCGAGATCATGGAACGGGCAGTCCTTCCCGGGAGGAAGAGGAGCTCCGTCTTGCTGAGGTTCAGCTTGAGGTGGTGATCCGTCATCCACACTGATATGTCTGCCAGACATGCAGAGATGCGATTCGCCACCTGGTCATCAGAAGGGGGAAAGGAGAAGATTAATTGTGTGTCGTCTGCATAGCAATGATAGGAGAGACCATGTGAGGTTATGACAGAGCCAAGTGACTTGGTGTATAGCGAGAATAAGAGAGGGCCTAGAACAGAGCCCTGGGGGACACCAGTGGTGAGAGCGCGTGGTGAGGAGACAGATTCTCGCCACGCCACCTGGTAGGAGCGACCTGTCAGGTAGGACGCAATCCAAGCGTGGGCCGCGCCGGAGATGCCCAACTCGGAGAGGGTGGAGAGGAGGATCTGATGGTTCACAGTATCGAAGGCAGCCGATAGGTCTAGAAGGATGAGAGCAGAGGAGAGAGAGTTAGCTTTAGCAGTGCGGAGCACCTCCGTGATACAGAGAAGGCAGGCAATACAATAGGTTATTATGATGACACAGCACTGGACTCTCCTAAAGGTTATTATGATGACACAGCACTGGACTCTCCTAAAGTTTATTATGATGTCACAGTACTGGGCTCTCCTGAAGGTTATTATGATGTCACAGCACTGGACTCTCCTGAAGGTTATTTTGATGTCACAGCACTGGACTCTCCTAAAGGTTATTATGATGTCACAGTACTGGGCTCTCCTGAAGGTTATTATGATGTCACAGTACTGGGCTCTCTTGAAGGTTATGATGTCACAGCACTGGACTCTCCTAAAGGTTACTATGATGTCACAGTACTGGGCTCTCCTGAAGGTTATTATGATGTCACAGTACTGGGCTCTCCTGGATAGGATAAGTAATCCTTCTCACCCCCTAAAAGATTTAGATGCGCTATTGTAAAGTGGCTGTTCCACTGGATGTCATAAGGTGAATGCACCAATTTGTAAGTCGCTCTGGATAAGAGCGTCTGCTAAATGACTTAAATGTAATGACTTAAATGTAAAGGTTATTTTGATGTCACAGCACTGGACTCTCCAAAAGGTTATTATGATGTCACAGTACTGGGCTCTCCTGAAGGTTATTATGATGTCACAGCACTGGACTCTCCTGAAGGTTATTATGACGTCACAGCACTGGACTCTCCTAAAGGTTATTATGACGTCACAGCTCCACTCTAATAAAGGTTATTATGATGTCACAGCACTGGACTCTCCTAAAGGTTATTATGATGTCACAGCACTGGACTCTCCTAAAGGTTATTATGATGTCACAGTTCTGGACTCTCTTAAAGGTTATTGTGATGTCACAGCAGCTGTCACAGCTCTGACTCTCTCCACAGACACACTTTCCCAACTTACTGAATATTCAACATGCAGCACTGTCTAATGGACTTAGAATTAAGGCAGCATAAACTTTGAACACATGCACCCACGCACATATACACCCATGCACATATACACCCACGCACATATACACCCATGCACATATACACCCACGCACATATACACCCACGCACATATACACCCACGCACATATACACCCACGCACATATACACCCATGCACATATACACCCACGCACATATACACCCACGCACATATACACCCATGCACATATACACCCATGCACATATACACCCATGCACATATACACCCACGCACATATACACCCACGCACATATACACCCACGCACATATACACCCATGCACATATACACCCATGCACATATACACCCATGCACATATACACCCATGCACATATACACCCACGCACATATACACCCATGCACATATACACCCACGCACATATACACACACACGCACGCACGCACGCACGCACGCACGCACGCACGCACACACACACACACACACACACACACACACACACACACACACACACACACACACACACACACACACACACACACACACACACACACACACACACATACCCACAAGGACTTTCATGAGAGTTTTCTCCATCCCTTTGCCTAAAATAAAGAATCCCTTGTTCCTGGGTTTGCATTTTTTATGTAACCTAATCTTTCAGGAAGTGTTTTATTCATTGTAAAGAACACTTTTATAGTTATGTATGTAGTTTTATTCTCTCAGATCTCCATGAATGTAATTGCAGTGGTGAACGTTTTTCCTTGAAGCCCTAATGGAACGGTGGGTGGTGGATAGAGAAAGAGAGCGAGAGAGAGGCTGTGATGGCAGCGAATGGAAATTACCTTTCATAACAAGAGCAGCTGGAAATCTGGAGGGGCCTCATCAATAATTCATTGAACAACACAGAAACCAACAAACATAAAGGCCTCTCAGTAGAAGTGCCCAAGCTACGGTTCTGCTGATCACAAATTACAAGACACATACTGGAGACGTTAGATATGCAGTGTTAGTTATTATTGTGACCTGGGCTGAATGGAGTTATTTCATCTGGGAGATAGAAAGAAAAAAAGAAAGAAAGAGAAAGAGAGAGAGAGGCCAGTCAGAACAGGCTTGGCTTGTAGCTATGTACTTATGAACCCAGCAATCTGGTTGATATTTACTTGCTGAGTGACTGACTTACACGCCAGTGAAATTTAGATGGAGTTGTGGAGTTTAGTGGAGTTGTGTATTCTGGTTTGTGCTGGACAGAACAGTAAATCACAGGGCAGCTTCATCCATCAATACTCTGTGTGTGTCTGTTTGCGGGAGTGGGTGATGGTGTGTGTCGTGGTGGATGGATGCTGCCAGAGAGATTTCAGCATATTAGAAATACACATCAGAGTCTTTGTTGCATGTAATGTCATTGAGCATGTCTAAAATGAATGTATGTGAGGGGGGCCACCATGGCCTATTTATTGCCTTACCTCCCTTATCCTACCTCATTTGCACATGCTGTATATATACTTTTTTTCTACTGTATTATTGACTGTATGTTTCTTTATTCCATGTGTAACCCTGTGTTGTTGTATGTGTCGCATTGCTTTGCTTTATCTTGGCCAGGTCACAGTTTCAAATGAGAACTTGTTCTCAACTAGCCTACCTGGTTAAATAAAGGTGAAATATATATATATATTTTTTAAATTATAATGTAATCACTCTCTACGTCACTTTTAACTGTGCCTCGTTAAAACAAAAGTATGTAATATCTCCTGCAATGAATTGTCATGTCATTGACACAG